>NC_056732.1:754165704-754190704 GCF_019279795.1 Protopterus annectens | reverse complement strand
AGCATGTTCTGTTTATTGTGGTGACAAGGTTTAGGTCCCTAGAGCATGTAGCTCGGAGGGATTGGGATTTCTTTAAGTGGAGAATGTCCAACAGCTCTGGGTTTGACATAGCTTTGTATGTTAGGCAGAGATCGCCCCTGAGTATGCGATATGCGATGGAGTAAAGCTGTAGTTTTTTGAGACGGTCTGCATAGGGCATCGGTTTGAGGCCAGTAATCCTCTTTGTGAGGTATTTCTGTGGTCATTCCAGTTGTTGTAGATATCTTGTGAGGTACATACCAAAGAGGGCATTGTACTCTATAATGGGTCTGATGAGTAATGAGTAGATGGGAACAATGACCTCTTTTTTTCTGGATGACAATCCTTTTGTGATGAGATGAGCCACGTAGAAGGATTTCCTGACCACTGTGGCAATGTTATTATCAAAAAAGAGAATACTGTCCACCTGTGTCCCAAGGTCTCTTATCACATTTTTGGCATTAAGTAGACTACCAGCTATGTGGTAGTTCATGGGTACAGAGTTTTTACCAAAGGGGATGACAATACACTTTTTGGCATTGAGCTTCAGGCCATGGTTTTGACACCAGGTATCTGTCTCAGTGAGTCCCTTTTGTAGTTTGTCCACCTCGTTAGGAGTTTCGATTATGGCTCCTAATTTACAGTCATCTGCAAACTTTGTTAGCCAAAGACCTTCTGTGTTGGCCTGCACTTCAGAGAAGTAGATACCAAACAGGGGAGGACCCAAGACTGAACCCTGTGGTACTCCACTTGTCACTGGTCTGATGTCGAATTTTGAATCTGCTACTTTCACAGTGTGGGTTCTGTCCTTGAGCTAGTTGGCAACCCATCTTGTGACATAGGGATTTATACCTAGTTTAGTGAGCTTATCTATAATTCCAGAGTGGGGGATGGTGTCGAAAGCCTTGGCGAGATCTAGATAAGCTGTGTGAACCATTTTACCTTCATCTATGGCTTTGGTGACTGCTTCAAAGAAGTCAGTCAGGTTTAGGAGACATGATCAGCCTTTTACAAATCCAAACTGGGTAGGGTCCAGAGTTTGGAGATTACCAATGTCTTTGTTTATGAGTTCCAAGATGATACGTTCCATGGCCTTGCAGACCAGGCTCATCAGGCTAATGGGGCGGTAGTTCCCAGGGTCTGTCATGGCTCCCCCTTTGTGGAGTGGGATAACCATTGCAGTGCGCCATTCAGTGGGTACAAAGCCTGAGGTGAGGCTATGATTGAACATGGTACTTAGGTAGGGTGCCAGTTCATTCTGTAATTCGTGTAGAACACAGCGTGGGATATTGTCAGGTCCCATGGATGCTGTGTACTTGGCTTTGGAGAGTGTGTTTTTTACCTGTGCAGCTGTGATTATAGGAACTTTGCATTCTTCTGGTATAGAGATGGGCCCTCTAGGGGTGAGAGGGGGATAAAGTTAGCACTGAACCTATATGCTAGGATATTGGCAATATCAGTTGGTTCTGTATATTAGTGCCATTGTGCTGTAACTCAGAGCAGATCTGAGTGTTCCCATTTAGATTCTTGACATAGCTATAGAATGCTTTGTGGTTGTCTTTAGAGTCAGTGGCAGTTTTGTTTTCGTAACTAGCTTTGGAGGATTTTATGAGGGATCTCAGCTTCTTACTGAGGTTGACCAGGGAGTTCCTCCATTCATGGGATTTTACTATTTTTTGCAACAGTTTCTTTCTTCTGTTGTAGAGTTTATTTATGGCAGAGGACCACCAGATTGACTTCCTTTTTTTGGAGGATAACATCTTGGTTCTATTAGGGATAGCATGATCCATGCACTCGTGTAAGTACTTATAAAGTGCATTTGTGTAGGATTCGGCAGTCATACCTCTATTGTCCGTCTGCATGGGTGTCATGAAGTTTGCCACTTCTGTCTTAAGAAGTGTGAGGTTGGCTTTGGAGAAGTTTTTTACAATGGTTTCCCTAATTGGGGGTGGGGGTGGGATGTGGATGTCTAGGCTGATTAGCTTGTGGTTGGATCTGACCAACGAGGAATTGACCTCTGGTGTGGAACACTGGTTTCCCATGTTGGGAATGACTAGGTCTAGGATATTGCTGCCCCTGGTGGGTGTGTGAATAAGTTGATCCAAGGCGTTGGAATTTATGAATTCTAGAAAACGTTGAGTAAAAGAGTTGGTACATGAGTAGTTTTCCCAATTAATGGTGGGGTAGTTGAAATCGCTCATTATTAGGGTGTTGGGTTGTACCCTAATACTTTCCAGTGTATCAAGAAATGAGGAGTGTGAATCCTGGGGCATGGTGGGGGGTCTGTAGCAAGCTACAATTTGGATTGTGGTCTTGCCCAGAGTTAGTTGCACTTGGATAATCTCAGATGCATTATGCTGTGCAACTAGCCTGGAGGTGTGGATATCCTAAATGAATATGGACACGCCTCCGCCTTTAGTGCTTCGTTCTGGGTTAGGTGGCCGAAAGGTGTGGTATGAATTGTAGCCTGGTAATGCAGGGGTGCTCTCTGGAGCTTTGAACCAGGTCTCTGTCACTGCACAGATGTCAGTGTTCTCCATTTTAAGGAGTGCCTCACTCGAGTGAGTACATTTTGAGGTTTAGACTTCTAGCATTGAGGAGCATTACCCTTAGATTTTGCTTATTTGTACCTGTTACAGTGGTGAATTTGTCATTTGAACCTTGCCTAAAAAAGGCACTATAGGGGTGGCAAGAGCCTTAGCCAGTATCCGGAAACATAAGGGCAACAGGTGCAGGCCATCTCTGGCAAAGCTTCGTGGTCTGTCGATCATGTCGTCCCAGGCAGACAAATACTGGATCCCCTTAGAACGACACCAGAAGCTTAGCCAATTGTTGAAGTCAATCATTTTGTCCTTGTACTGTGGTATCATTCTGGGTGATGGCAGGATGCTACTCAGGGTTAGGGTCATACCTGCCTGGGATACAAGATCGGAGAGCTCCTCCATGTCTCTTTTCATGTAGTTCAGGGAGGTACATCTCAGGTCATTCACACCAACATGGACAATGACAGTGTCATATTTGTACTTATTGTGGAGTGACCTGAGTGCATGCGTTATGCGGATCTTGGCACCTGACAGGCAGCTGACAGCAACTTTCTCCTTGTTTAGTCTAGTGAGTGGAACATCAGTGTGCCTGACTATAGAGTCACCTATGACTAGAGTGTTGGGTACGTTGTTATGCCTTCTGGGCTGTGGTTGAGTGGCACACTGAGTTTGTGGGCTATGTGTCATTTGGGTTGTGTTGGGGGGTGGAGTTTGCTTGCGTTTATGATTTGGATGTCCCTGATGCTTGGGCAGGTTTTTTTTGAGAGCCTCCGTGAATGTAGGCATGTGTTTTGTGTTTCTATGTGTGTGTTTCAGTGGTGTAGGTTTTGAGGGACTATGTGATGAGTGTGGTGTGGTGCAATTGTTTACCTTCTCCTCTTGACTGTCTAGTCCAGTCTTGGGTGAAGAGAGCTTTGCTTCCAGTTTGGCTATATAAGTGCATCTCTCACAGGTTGTAGTGTTGGGTAGTAGGAGGAGAGGGTTGTCTGTGTACATGAGGCAATTGCTGCATTGCCCAAAGATGCCAAGATTCATCAGGTAGACAGGAGAAATCACTGAGAGCTGACCCATAGGCATGCCTGGATAAGTGCTTATTTATTAAGGACTAAAAACTGATATCAACTAGACAAGTGAGGAAAGTTGAGTGCTGCAGAAATTTGCAGCTTATATAGTGCTTACAATGAGTTCTGAATAAGTGCTGAGTTCAAAGAAACAGATTTGAGTGCTAAAACTAGAAAACTGGCTAGTTATAAGAAACAAAACTAAGCTAGAAGGCTTCCCTCCAACCCAGAAGGGCTTGGGGACTCAGAAGCCTATATGATACATCAGTTACAAATTACATATGTTCACAGGCCGTGCATATGGGGGTGAGGGGCCCAATCAACAAACGTGTAACACGTAGTATCAACCCCCCCCCCCAGCTAGGCCGATGAGACATACAGAAACACAATAAAAGTAAACACACCACTGCTTCCCAGACCACATGCGGGATACTACCAGTGGGAGAGACCTGCCAGGTCTAATCTTGAGACAAAGAATCAATGTACCTTGTGGGACACCCCAAAAATTACTGATCATCGGAGTCAGTCCCTGTAATGATTCATCAAACCAGGCTGTAGACATACACGGACCAGTAGGTTGTGCAAGCCTGATAACCCATGGGTTGACACAACATACATGTGTCCCGACACGCGGAGAGTGGGCAGTGTGTAGTGGTGTGTTTATACTCCACCTGCACCCACAGTAAGGATGAGTGCTGTAGAGGAGGGGCAGGTGGGGGAACTATGGGTATGCAATCATGAGCCTAGGCATGCAGGTTTTGGCTGGCGCAGTCATATTAGGACTGCCCCGTGGATGTAAGCAATATTCCAAAATGGGCATTGCTTATGCCCATCCCTCTCAACCCCTAAGAGCAAATTCACTGGACAGGACATAAACCATTGGGGGAACAAATAGGGATCATACCTCTCAACTGTCCCTGATTTCCAGGGACATCCCTGATTTTGACTCAAATTCTAACTCTGTCCCACTTAATCCCTCCTAAAACTAGTGACATTTTGGAGGAAAGGTGGTGAATTACACGTAATGAATAATGGCAACAATTAAGAGTTATAAACTTCATTTACCTCAGAAAATGTGTATTAATTCATATGCTCTGAGTCTGTCAATGTGTAAAGTTAATAGCAGTAACATTTTAAATGTGTCCTTGATTGTCCCTGATGTTGTCATGACTTGTACCTGATTCAGTTGATATTTGTCCCCACTTGTTTGAGAAGTCTGATAGGGACAGAAAGCACATATTCTACTTACAACCTTAGAAAGATGATAGAATAATAGGTATGCAGTAGCATGACTCAGCTGAAGGATGTGGTTTCCAAAACCCAATTACTTGTTTGAATTGAATGGTGTCACTTCCCATCTATTAGCCAAACAGGTGCAGATTGTAAGAGGAACACACCAATAGTATGAATCAAACTCTGAACAGGCTGCTGATTCCGTACAGTTGAACGGCATGCTTACACCTAATGGGCAGCCATTCCCGATACTGTAGGCATGTAATCCGATGTAATAGGTATCACAAGGTAATATCGTAGTCCTCACTCTCACCCAGGGGTGTGAGTGTCAGATGCAAACACCAAATGCAGTGCATTTGCAAGTGTGGGAGCAAGTGGGTGTAAGCCTGTTTGGCTGCCGGTATGCGAGTATCACACTGGTGAAGCAATGTGGAGGCTGAGTGTAAGAAACTGTAACCGGAGGTTAGCATTGCTTAGCTCTGCGCAAACCCATGCACACCCACTCACAACTGCTTTAAAGTGCCTTAATCACTCTGTACCCAACAGCTCATGTTCTGTCCAGCAACAAAAGAACCAGCCTCTGCAAGACTAGAACGCAGGACCCTGTACATCACAGTCATAGTAAACCACTATGCCATGATAGCAATACATATAAAGAAGGTATCAGCAAACTAATCCTTACATCAGGGAAACAAATCAAATATGTGAACTGAATCTATGTACAGTGTAATGTTCTATAACCTGCCACAGACCATAAATATGTGAATTGGAGTACTGCAGTAAACATAGAGTTGAGGTGTCACTGTAATAAAGTTCGGAAGTCCCCAGGACCCCATACAGTGTATGTAGACATGAATGACGGATACCAAACACATATATAGCCTGTAATGAGTAAGACATCATTGACAAAAGTCAAATATAATGCTAGATAACCAATAAGCAATGCTAACCACTGCACAGCCCAACTAAGTAATTGTAAGCAATGTGGAGAGAAGCCAATACAATATGCCCACAGATAAACCTCTATAAGCAGTGCCAATGTGAAGTAAGCATGTGTGCCCATAGCTTAGCCTTTTTGAAAATGGCCAATTAATGAAAAGTATTGGAATCTGGCCCTTCTTAAAATGAAGAGGTGGGAATATGGCTCATAACTGATTGTAGCATCCACCTGCAGGCAGAATGGCTGGAGTGGGAGAAGGCACTCACTTTAGAGCGCACTGCTGGGGCATCCAGGAGTCCAAATTCATGGTATGGCTCTTGGTAAAGCACCATGATAAGAGACTACTGCAGGGCCAGTACCAGGGCTCACAGTACAAAACGGAGGCCTGGGACAGTCTCGCCTGTGACCTCACTAGTGCCACAAGTATCCCCTGGACTGGTGAGTAGGTCAGGCACCACCATGCAGACCTGAAGCTGCGGATAGGGGATGTCCTGGAACAGCGGATCCAGGAAGCAAGGCAGATGCAGAATGCCCCAGAACTGAGTAAGTACTCCTTCCACTATGTAGCTAATAACTGCCTAGCTTGTGTATACTATGGATAGGTATTGCTAAATATCACTGTACTTCCCTGACAGCTACAGATGAGCGTGCTGTGAACCAGCAAGCCTATGATGCTAGGCTGCAAAGGATGCATCACAAGGCAGGTTAGTAAATAGCCTGCACGTACTGTCTTAACAAATAAATGTAAGAACCTGAGATGGTGTTGTACCAGTATACAGAATAGTGTAATATGCTGTGAATAAAGGTGTAACCCCTGCATTGCTTCTGCTTACTCTGCAGTCATATGTTGTTGTACTGTTGCAGTTATTAAATAGTACTGTTGTAGTAAGCAGTGTTACCCACACTGTGGTATGCAGATAAAATGTGTATGAAGTGCTGTATAACAATGTCGGAAGTGCAAACAGGTCAGTCATATTACAAAAAATACATTGCAAAGCCGCACAATTGCCTGATAGCATAGTGTACAGTGATCTTAACTGTAATGCTTTTGTCACACACAGCAGGGCTTTGGATCCCAGGAGTGCTAGTATGCATACCTCCCAACAGTACCGAATTACTCGTTTTTTACCGAGTTTTGGGGTCTAAGTAATGGGGTGCCACGATTCCCGAGTGGCACCCCTTCATTTACGATTTTTTCCCAGTTTTTTTTAAATGTTTTTTTTCTTTCGTGTTTGAGCTGACGTCATCACGTGCGCGATGACATCAGCTCTGTCAGCCTGTCGGAATTGAGCTCAAGGGCTCACGTACACGCATTGCTACTGTTTGAATAAATATGGATTTCCAGCTGTCTGCGAGCGGGAAGTGCAGCATGGGTATAGTACTGCAGAGTGAATATTTCCAGAGTGGAATTAGTTCATGGCAAATGAGCTTTAAGGTACTTTTAGAGTAGTTATCATCTTCTCTGTCTAAGTGCAGCATGCAGACTCTGAGCTTTCATTTGAATAATTAGCTAGCTCATGAAATCAGTTGTCACTGTAGCTTAAGCTTTAAGGTATTTTCCGCGTGTCTCTAAGACAGTGCAGCGTGCAGAGCTGTCATTTGAATAATTAGGTAGAGCAGTTATTGTCTGTACTGACTTGAGCTTAAGCTTTAAGGTATTTCACAGCAGTTATCTGTATTTTCTCTGCTGCCATGTAGCTTAAGCTTTAAGGTACTTGTTCCTGTGTGTCTTTCTAAGACAGTGCAGCGTGCAGAGCTGTCATTTGAATAATTAGCTAGGTAGAGCCATTATTATTGTCTGTATTGAGCTAAGCTTTAAGGAGCATATCATCTGCATTTTCTATGCTGCTGTGTAGCTTAAGCTTTAAGGTATTTCCTGTGTGTCTCTCTAAGAGCTCTTGTTTGAATAATTAGCTAGCTCATATTTTCGGATATCTTGTCTGTATTTTCTCTCTGCTGTGTAGCTGCTTTTAAGGTATTTCAGAGCAGGGCTTAAGCTATTTCGGAGCAGTAATTAACTTCTATATGGACCTTCACTTGCATTAATGTTACACAAACTGTTATTTTCTCTATTTCTTTGGTCCTCTGTGATACAATTTTCATTTTCAAATTGTACTAAATGTTAATAAGACATTCCAGGGTAAAGACTAATGCTAATTAGCCATGTGCTGTCTCATACAAATGTCTGTGGGAAGGATGGTATGCATGGAATCATTCAGCTGAGTAAATTAGCATGCTCTGCCACAATAAAGAATACAACCAAAATGCTGTATTTGCCCTGTAATAGCCAATAGGGAGACTGCATTTCATGCAATATAAGGTAAAATAAAGCATGTGTATATGTGTGCAGGGATATGAGTGGTCTTGAATAACCATGTCTGTGAGATTGCCTGTCTACCTGGCTAATTACACCAGAGCATTAGGCAAGGAAATTATTTTTGTAGGGTGTGTGCGTGTGTAGACTTTTATGATGGAAATTTTCTGAATTGGTCAGTTTTGTCATTATTGGTTCATACATTTTGTTTCATTCCAGGGCATTAGGCAAGGAAATTATTTTTGTAGGGTGTGTGTGTGTGCGTGTGTGCGTGTGTGCGTGTGTGTGTGTGTGTGTGTGTGTGTGTGTGTGTGTGTGTGTGTGTGTGTGTGTGTGTGTGTTTGTGTGTGTGTGTGTAGACTTTTATGATGGAAATGTTCTGAATTGGTCAGTTTTGTCATTATTGGTTCATGCATTTTGTTTCATTGTCTACTGAAAAAATGTTCAAACAATAAATGTAAAATGTGCTCTGACTTAAATCTAACAAGTGTGCTGTATTATACAAGGAATATAATTTAATAAAGTCAGGAAGGTGCATCAAAGAGCACATACTTTTTTTGTGTGCAAGGGGCCTGTGATTTGAAAACGGCCCAAAGGTAAACTTTATCCACCACTGGCCAAATGCATTTTCTTTGTGGTGATGGTTTCAATGTTTTTTCAATAAATGTGAGTTTCAAGGGCAGAGAAGTTTTAATGCCAAGTTTATTTTCATTGTGAGACAGTATTGCTTTGTTTAGCAGATATCTATTGGTGGTTATGCATTCATTGTGCTATAAAATGTAAAAATAAAATCCAAATAATCATTCTAGAAGTAAAGCAGTATACATGCACACACTAGTGTTTATGGTAAATGGGGTGAAATAGCCAGGTAATAGGACATTGGAATGGCTACAGGGCAGGGGGACTCTGGTGCCATATTTTGGTGGTCTGTTCTTCAGTTTGCATTTGAAAGCTGGCATCCCACAATTCCACTGGAGTGGGCGGGTTATGTAATTATGTATGCAAATTTTATGTTAATCAGCGTACAGATTTGTACCTATTTTTCATGGGCCTTGTCCAGATTTTTGATGTTTGCAGGTTGAGAGGTATGCTAGTATGTTGTATGCATAATCATTCCACACAACTGCAGTCTGTTCGAATGTTCAGAGAGAAAGCTGTTTGCATATTTACACTTAACAATGGTACAGATTTTGCTAGAATGCTTAAATAGTGAGTGGTATGCAAATTCATACCCCTCAACTGTTCCAATCTGCCCAGTATGTCCTGATAAATGGCCCACATCACCTACCTTTTGTCCTGTTCCCCTGACAAATTAATATGAAGATCCAAGAAATGTAGGCAGCTGTTAATGACATATAACTGATAGTCAGACTTGTACATAGACAGGGAATGTACATGCAAACATACCTGTCATCCCAGCATCTCACCCAAAGTGTACGGGAGCAGTCTCAAAACATGCTGCATTAACACCTGTATCTTGTCAAGCCCGTACATAAGACACAGGTCCTGTACATACTAATCTACAAACAAACCATTATACAATATAACGTCATTGGGTAGTGTAATAATACATGTAAGGGACAGACCACTGCAGTGACTATGAATGTAGTGAAAACTACAAGGATGGATGTATTAGTTGTTAATTGAAGTCTCTCTCTCACCCCTACCATATGTGCAAACATAACCGTTTTACACAATTCATTTGGTATGTCTACACTCCTACCCTTTGTTGGGACATATGTCCTATTGGTTTATAAATATTCACATCTGTTTCTGTGCATATGCCATGTTAAAATACACCCATATTGGTGGCCTGTTGCCATCAATGAAACCTGCATGTTGTTGTAATGGCCACTGTTTACCCATATGTGCATGTGTTCTGCCTGCTCTGCAACTATGTTATATCTGATGCTCTGGGTAATGGGAATATCTATGTATGCTGTTATAACTAATTGTGAATGCTGTTGACTATTACTAACCCATATCTGCCTTAAACATACTACAACATAACTCGTATGGGAAGGTCGGTCCCAGCGGACCCACCTGTCCCACCACCGCTGGCCATGGCACTGGGCACCAGCACATCTGGGGCCCAGCCTGGGACCTCCTCATCCATTGGCCCTGCACCATGTTCAGGTGGAACCGCTGCAAGTGATGGGGCTCGGCCCACCCCTCGGAGCAGGAGAGGACAGAAACCTGTCACCCGTGGTACATTCCGGGCCGTGGTGCATAGGGAGCTCAACAGGGAGATTCAAAATCGCCTATGCCAGTTTGAGGGCCAAGTGGTGCAACTAGATGATGAGCCTGCCCCTCCTACACAGCCCCCAGCACAGCCACCTTCTGGGCTGTGAAGGTGCAGTGGAGACTGCCCATGGGTGGGGACCTCAGTCCCACTGTATCCATTGGTGGGCTCATGGGCTTGCGACTTCCAAACACCCCTCCATGTCCAAGATGTTTTCCCCCCGCATGTGTCATATATCCCCCCTGTATGCATCTTGTTTGTCTTGTCTGTCATCCTACCCAACCTATCCTCCCGGATCATACCTACTCTCCTTCCCCAACATCCCACTCTCACCTAAACATAAAAGAAAAGAAGGGCAATCTGTTCTCACAAAAAAGCACGCCCTATACATAGCTGTCATTTTTGCACACGTGTCCACTGGACACATGTGTTTCAAATTAGCATCACAACATACTAGTGCTGTCCACACTCCTCTCTCAGGGTTGTGAGTGTCCAAATGTCCCGCCAGATTTATTGCATATGCACAGCCGTTGCTGTAGAATAAATGGACAGCTATGGACCTTCCCTTCACCTTTCCTGCACATCCCTAGCTACCTTGCCTACTGTCTTTCCCTCTTTGTGCCCCTTTTTCACCACTTTCCTATCACCCCTTTTTTCTTTTCTTTTAAAGAAATTAGTGCGGGGGTAAGCAGGAGTAAGCACCTTTAAGCAGCAGTGAGTGGGTTTCAGCCTGTTTGCATGAGGGTAAGCACTACCTACACAGGTAAAGCAATCAAGAAGGCAACTGAGTGTAAGGAACCGTAATGAAAAGTAACCACTGCTTACCGTCACGCACACCCACTCACAACTGCTTAAATGTGCCTTAATCACTCCGTATCCAAAGGCCTTGTTCTGCCCAGCAACAAAATAAATGGCCTCTGTAAGGCTCGAGACTAGGACCCTGCACACAACAGCCAATGTGATTTACCACTAAGCCATAGTAGATATACAGGAGTTGGACGTTATCACAAACATAACATCCAGCATAGTCATTCAACAGTATAGGAAATGTATTCCATCATGTAGATGTATGCGTGTGTGTTTATGTCCAGATATAGATACATACATATATATAGATATATCAATAACATCCCATGTGACAACAAAGAATTAAAAAGGAATGAAAAGGGAAACACCAGCAACGCCTGTATTATGTAGTGGTGTTGTCCTATGTAATATCAAGACTCCCTCAGACAGACATGTCATTTATACACACAAACATTTGTACATTGCCCAAATACATCACTCTGCATTTTATTTAAATTAACACAACAGTTCCTGTCCAATCATTATGTGAGAAGAGTACTCTTGCAAGGTGCTGTGTGCTACATCATCATCATGAAAAAGGTAAATGGGGTAACCATAGATAGACCGGTAGTGTCGTGTGTACAATGGTGTCATCTGCATCACGTGTACCTGGAACCTTTAGGAGTCATGTGCATACCAGGATCGTGTGCCTGAGAGGCAGGGGTAAGGACAACTGTAGTATGTTGTGATGCAAATTAAAAAGGTTATATGTGTCCAGTGGACGTGTGTGAAATGGACAGCTATTTATGGGGCAAATGTTGTTCTAGGAACAGATTGGCCTTTTGTTTCGGTAAGTGAGAGTGGGATGTGGAGGAAGGAGAGTAGGTATTCTCGTAGAGGATAGGTTGGGTAGGATGACAAGAAAGACAAGACAGTATACAGGGTCAGTAAATGACACATGGGGGATACACCTTGGATGAGGAGGGGTGTTCAGCAGTCACAAGCCCATGAGCCTCCAGATGGAAACAGTGGGACGGAGATCCTCACCCATGGGCAGCCACCACTGCACCAAAACAGCTGCAAAGGTAGCTGTGCAGGGTGCTGTCTAGGAGGGGCAGGCTCACCCTCTAAATGTAACACTCTGCTCTCAAGCTGGTGTATCTGGCCTTGAAACCCCTTATTGAGCCCCCTACACACCACGTCCAGGACTGTACGACGGCAGACAAGTTCCTGTCTGGACCTGCTCTCAGGGAGGGCAAGCCCCATCCTCAGTGGCAGTTCCACCAAAAGGTGGTGCAGAGCCAACAAAGGTGGAGGTCCAAGGCTGGGCCCCAGATGTGCTGGTGCCAGGTGACATGGCCAGCTAACGTGGGACAGGAGGTTCTGTCGGGACCTCCAATCCCATACAGCCTATGGTGTTGCAGTTTTAACACAGATATGGCTTAGTAATAGTCAACAGCATTCAGGATTACTTATAAGAGCGTGCATAGATATGACCATCAATCCATCACAACAGATGGCATACATTTGTAGAGGGAGCACAACACATGCATATATACTGCATGACATCTGTACAAAGTGTAGAAGACTTGTGACTGCAGCTATGAACAGTGGCCCATTATTGGCATGTCACTGTGAGAACCTCAGACAGTGACTGTGATACCACTGTTTCATGTGACATATTTCCAATCAGGGGTGTGATGGCAGTAACTCTAATCACTATCCACATGTACTGACTGCAATCCTCACACTATGCTTCTACAGTTCACAGATGCGTGTTCAGTGAGTAACACAAGAAACAAATGGTTGCACACACTGACCAGTTCACAGATGGCCCTACAGATGGGGGTTCCCCCACAAACAGAGCAGTGTCTTGTCAGTTTTAAAACATGCAGAATAGCCATTACCACACACAACTTGTTAAACTGGCTGTAGTCTCAATGAAGCATAGCTACACTTAAATGCTGTAGTCATGTCTGGCACATTACCCTCCTGTCTTTAGGCTATTTTCCAATGTGTATGCTGTTTGAGGAATATCCAGATATCATCTGTGATGCTTTTTACCAAACACCAGCTCCAGGTTCCACTCACAGTGACTGTCATGGGCAAACACCAACATGATGTTACTTGTACTGTGTTTCCATGCGATTGGCTATGGGAACATCACCACAGCTGTTCCACAAGCAATCAGCTAGAGAAGGACTGCATTTGATGCAGAGGCCATCACCTGATAATGACCATCAATTACAAAACACAAGCTGCTGCTGAGCAGGTGTACAACTCCACATCAACCAGAGAGTGTGTGGGAGGGACAGACAGAGGCAAAGTACATCAGAGAAGGGCTTGGAGACTAAAACCTAAGCATCGTCTGTTACACACCTACCATTATAGAGGTTCAAACCCCTGACTTACTAGCCATTACTATTACAAGTGCATGCAGTTCCTCCATGTGCCACACAGCTGACAAGTTAATGTGCTGTAAGAACATATATGTGTAATGGTGAGCAACATCTGCAACAGAGATATAGCAGACATACATTAGGTGTAACACACATGGCTGTCCACATGAACAGATGTCATTGTCAACACAACCACACTCTCTAAGGGACTCAGACACATTGCTACACTTTGCCAGGCTCACAAATACACTTATTAACTACTTAGTTTGCCTCACTGCAGTAATGCACAGGTACTACATGCACCACAGGGGATATCCTGAGGTTCTATGGGCTAGGGCATGTGAACGTGTCTGATATCTGTCGGTATGCCAATAGGAGTTATACTGGGTGTTACTGTGGTTGGGAACATCATACCCCACATGCAGACACAAGGTGCCAGTACTGACATGCATGTGTGCATTGCTTCATGGTTGTGGAGTGGTTGGCTGTGCAAGATGGCTGTACAAGGCTGGGTGAGAGGTAATCCTTGGCATCACGCCACCTGACAATGGTGTGCACTGTGGTTCAGAGATGCAGTGTCTGCAATGTCCCACACAGATGGGTATTGTATGAACTGTCCTGTCATCCTGGTTACCATTGTGTATGGCCATTGCTTTGCAATGCATGCCATGTCTGTGTTTGATAGTCCTTGACATGAACATTGCCTGGGATGTGCACATCCCTAAATAATGTACAGTGACATGTACAAGTGTACCTGGTTTGGCTGGCACATGTTGTGTACACAGACTGTTATCATCAGATATGCCAATACTGGCCTGGTGTGGCAGGACCTGCTAAAAGACAGCAGGTTGACCCTGCACCTGCATTGATAGCATGATACAGGTATTCTCTGATGTCAGTGGCATCTGTCCATACAGGGCATGTGTGTAAGGCATTGAATGGCCTTTGTGGATCACATTTGATGGCACCACATATGCTGCAGCCATCCAGTGGGGAACACAGTGAAGGCACATTGTCCGCAATTATTTGCTTATTGTACTGCTGTACAGGGTGCCATGCCCTCTGCAGCTCACTGCAATCACACCATGCCTACTATCTGTCATCAATGTGCAGGGTACTAGCAACATAGCAGGATATTCTAGGCAAGTGTGTTTGTGTATGACACGTGGGTTCAGAATGTATTCCGGGTAATAGTAGGGTTGCATACTTTGTTCACCAGGCCTTTTGCCAGATGTAGGGGTATGGCTTGCCAGCAAAGTCCCTTGGCAGATTGACATCTGCACTCCTCATGAGGTGGACATTGTGACATATAATATGGACACCATATAGGAAAACTACAAAAACCACTCCCCAATACATCTAGTGGTTAGACACTCACAGCCACTTCCACATAGGCTCTGACTGTTATATACACACACACCTGCCATGTCTTGAAATAGAACACCTACCTAATTAGTTTACTACACTACAGCATTACGCAGTTACAGCATGCGTTACAGAGATTACTGGGTTATAACAATCCCAGAGGTGTATTTCTAGGTGGGTGACATCAGCAGGATTGCCAAAGGTGAGTATGTGAATTGTAATGAGTGTGCATATTCTAAAAAGCTTTGTTTCTTTCTCAGGCAGGCAGACAGCCACACACACAGTTGGCTTGTCTTGGAATAGAACCCCTATTCTAACTAGTTTATCACACTACAATATTATACAGTTACAACACATGCTATTGGAGATTATTGAGACATAACACTCCCAGAGGTGTATTTCTAGGTGGGTGACATCAGTAGGATTGCCAAAAGTGAGTATGTGAATTAGTGTGCATACTCTAAAAAGCAACGTTTCTTTCTGAGGCAAACAGATGCATACACAGTTCATCTGTCTGGGAGTAGAACACCTACCAAACTAGTTTATCACACTACAGCTTTACGCAGTTACAGCATGTGCTATGGAGATTACTGGGTTACAGTAGTTCCAGAGGTGTATTCGTAGGTGGGTGACGGTGACATCAGCAGGATTGCCAAAAAAGGCATTTCAAGTGTACTGCGAGTTGTACATGTCTGTTACCTGCATGAACCCACTGCTTACTGTCACAAAAATACATTTATATCTGTTTATAACTGCCTTATGCAGTCCTAACTGACAGTATCAACAAGGCTTGCGGGTTTTGAATCCTGGACTATGCACACTGAGGTCTCTGGACATACAAATAAGCCATCTGGGTTGCATGCATGTGTCATGGATTTTATAATGCACATCTTACTACAGGTATTCCACAGTACTGAAAACAAATGGGACAGTCACTTTGTGTACATATGTACAGTACCCTTGAATGTACTGTACTCTGTGAAACAACAAAGATAAGTCTACATCTGTACAACTGTCATAACTAAATATATATATATATGCACCTATGGGATGTGTACACACACACACACACACACACACACACACACACACACACATATATATATATATATATATATATATATATATATATATATATGCATATACACAGCTATAGCTATATATATATATATATATATATATATATATATATATATATATATATATACATACACACACATGTCTGAGCACTCTTTGTGACACAGAAGGGTTCCAAAGGGACTGACGTGTACACAGATCAGAGGCATCTCTTGTTTTATAACATTTAAATCTTAATCAGTTCACCAGAGAAGGGATGGTTGTTGTGTATGTGGAGTTTGGGGTGGGGAGTGATGGCTAATGTAATCTACCCTGGGGATTGTTGAGTTTTGGGTGGGGGAACGATGGGTATAGACTTACATCCCGGTGACCACTTCTGTGTCACTGCTTGACAGTGGCACAGGAAAATAACAAACCCAACTGTAGTTGTTCTTGGCTGTGTATTCTTTTCCATACCTAACTATGTAATACTTTGTAGACACCAGTCACCACAGATGGCTACCATGGTGTGCAGCATGTTAAAAGACATTACACATGTGTATGCCTGGCTACAGGGTAGTCACACACACAAACACGCACACAATTGCCAGTATTGTGCATACACATCTTGCCTATGTAAAGGTAGCTAGTACAGTGGTATGCAGTTGGGGTATATGCCACAGAACACATACAATTACACTTACTCTGATTCCACATCTGAGCTGGGTGACATTAGAGGACTGATTACTTGCAGTGGGGAAGGGGAGGGAGGACAAGAGAGGTTTAGCAGTTGACAAGGATAAAGGCCAGTGCAAAAGGTGGTATCTCTTTGGAATGCAGCAAAACCCACTGTCATGACAGGATACAGACACAAAAATGCAAAGAACCACACTGAGCCATTTGCTGACACACACACTCAAGCATTTGCTGGAACACACAGTTGCCAGTGTTGGGATTAGAACTCCTGCCTATCTATAGATCACTATTACAGTACTACACAGTTACAAGACACGCCACAGAGATTACACATTCCAAGGCACTCAGAATGCCCTATCTATAGATCACTATTACAGTACTACACAGCTACAAGACACGCCACAGAGAGTACACATTCCAAGGCACTCAGAATGTCCTTCTAAGATTGAGGACAACAACAGTGATACTGACAGTCAACATGTACATAGCTGTACACCTGTGTGTTTAAAGTAGGTGTCCATTACAACCTGTATGCACAAACAAGACACATCATCTGCAGGTAAGACATAGGTAGGCCTGAGAGGTATAGTTGTAGCACAACAAGCCCTGAACTGGAGTATACCCATCTGTGGAATGGACAACTGCTATCACTATACAGGGTTACAGCGGTCATGCTCATACACATAGAATCACAGAACTTGTTTGGATGCATTGACTCCAATTACACAAGGTGGCAGTGGGTATGCTCATACACTTAGTAGCACAAGGCCATTTGGGATGCACTATGACTACAACTACACAAGGTTATACTGGGCATACTCATACACTTAGAAACAAAGGGCTTTTTTGGATGCACTGACTCAAATTACACAAAGTGGCAGTGGGTACACTCATACACTTAGTAGCACAGGGCTGTTTGGGATGCCCTCTGATTCTAACCACAGAAGGCCACAGTGTGCATGCTTATACACTTACATGTACAGAACACGTAATGGACTCCTATTGTAAACACACAGGTTTATAGCTATGAACTTCTTACCTGTCAGTATATATGCACATCATACTGGTTTACTACCAGATACCTTTATGTGGCCCGTAAATTTTATATCTGTGTATGTGCTGTGTGATACACATGCATACATGTACATGAAGTACTGCCATATATATGTGAAGTATACACAATCATGCATGTCTGGATGTGACAGACAATAAGTTAACTGGGACACACAGGCAGATGATACCTACAGCATGTGTCACACTCCTTGATGCCCTAGGCATACATTGATAGCAGGTTGCGGACAGAGGGATTATACTTGGAACAGTGGCATGTGCAAGCATAATGTGTGAGCCTCATTGTGTAATGGTATTGAGGTGCAGGTATCAAGATGACCTCTCCCGGCTGTGTTAGTAGTTGTCATTATTAGCAGGACTGCTACACTAAGTATATCTCACATTGGTTATATACAGAATGTCTGCTGCTGTCCGTCACCTTACATGTGGCATTTGCTACCAAGCACATTACTGCCACTCGCAGTGATGTCATGGTATAAGTGGCAACTGCTAGACCAAAACAATGAGTCGATGTCCTGCTGCTATTATGAGGTTGTCCAGTGTCTGTCATTCTGGGCTGTCATGACTGAACAACAAGCCTCAGACACAGAGCACATGCATATATGTTTCAAGTGAGTGTGGATAATACCTAGGTTGCATTTACCCATATAGTCGCATTCCAAGGCAAAAGTCCTACACACTGAAGTAACACCCTGACACCTACAAGAAAATTGCATTGGATGCTTATGCTAACCAGTGCTAGATGTGTGGCTTTTGTAATCCTTTTGCTCAATGTAGAACCTACAATGGGGAATACTGACATCTGTGCAGTGAGGAACACCTGGCTGAAGGCTTTGTAGTGCACAATTGCACTACCACCATATAACGCAGATCCAGACATGTGGGCCATAGCACTGGTATGGACCATTCCATGTGGTGGTGTCCACATATTCATAAAAGCTACTCACATGTAAAGACCACTACTCCAACATAACTCATCACAGATGAGTCAAGTACAGGTGACAGTGGCAAATGTTGCATTCTAGGTTGTATCCTCAAATACCAGCTCACTATCTGTTATAATCACATTGCTAGGTTTGTTACTGGGTTACCATATAGAACCCACCACTGTACCAACTTAACCCAGCTTAACTGGCTTGAGCTACCGAAACTAATTTCTTATAACCTACTAGTACTGACCCACAAAATTTTATATAACCTTGAATACCCTCCCTCACTCAAAAATTGATCTCCCTTGCAATAACCTCGACCACTGAGGTCATCCAGTCGTCTCCTTATACAAACAAGTAAAACTAATAACGCAGCTGGTGACTCTCTCACCAACTCCAGGAAAACTTGGAACAAACTCCCTCCTGATATTACCTCACTCCCCTTTTAAACCAATTTAAAACTAAACTAAAAGGCTACCTGGGGTCTGATATTACCTGCCATTGCTTTAACCCTGGCTAGCTATCTCTCTGAATATACTACTCCTAGATCCTGGTTATCTGAGTAATCCTTATTATAATAATTTGCTGTCATCATGTATAATTATTAAGTAAACTAACTAAATTTAAGCTATTAATTTACATATCATGTAATGACTAACCTCACCTTGCTTTAAATGTTTATGTTTTTTGTTACTTCTGTAAATGCCTCATATTGTCTTGCTTGGAGCTTTTCTCCCCGGGCCTCCGCTGTAAATGGACATGTATCCAGTCGGACTATCCCGGTTAACAAATGTAAAATAAAATAAATAAATAAATAAATAAAATACATCCACCACCTTGTCCCCAGACTACCAACATACATCCATATGTGGTATGACATAGTATGGTGGACCACCAGATAACCTTTGATTGGTGGACTCTACCTAGGCCTACATCAACTGTGCAAAGTACCCATGTACAGACACAGCTGCATAATGTGTTATGCAATGCAATAATACCACTGTTTGCAACCAGCTCAGTTGTACACATACCAGAGTCCCTCAGATGTTTTCAGCATTAACACAGTTGACTTTTGCTGTACACCAGTAAACAACACCCTCATGGTTGTATATGACCTAACTGTACCTGCCCTGGATATGTACATCCCACACTCACACAACATAAATTACATTACCATAGCTTTTGTTATTCTTTCTACATACAGGTGGCTACAGTCATTACACACATGCACATGGCAGATAGCATGCTAACAGTACATAAGGTTTGATATCTATGTTAACATAGGTAATATTCCCTCTCTACTGGTCACCCATGACACCTGACATATCATACAACAACCCATGTGGCATGTATGTCATTAGACATGTCCACCTAATGCAATGCCTACAAACATACCCATATAACAGGATCAAAGGACAAACTCAGGGAAATCCAGCTCTGCTCTGTATGTTCCTGTGTAGTCACAGGTGATATGTCCATGACATTTACAGCCATGTGCACCCACAGCTCCTACATATACCTCATGTCAACAATTGCAAGCCATGCATGCTGTGTTGCTCCGGATATTAGCATTAGTACCGCAATAGCCAGTACATACTGGGGTGAGATGTTTACAAGCCACAGACCTTGCACATGCTTGAATGAGTGTACTGCATAGCTCTAACAGAGCACATTGCTGGCACTATTCCAGTAAACATGAGGTGTGTGTGGCAAATATGATGTGCTCACTGTTGACCATTACAGTGCCCTGGCTTCACCATGGAACTGTCAAGTAACAGTTTGTAGGAGCATGACATGGAATAATGCTGAGTGTGTGTTGCTGATATGTGCTGTTGTCATATATGTACACTTGGCTACTCGGTGATGGTGGTTGTGTCCTACCAGTACATGAATACAACATCCATTATGGTGTAATGCTCGGCTATGTTTCACACATGGTGTGGGGAAGGTGTGGAATGTATCCTCTTGACCTGCTAGTCCACTTACTGATGTAGACCGCATATGTGTACATGTATTGATGTTTGTTTAGATTCCGTGCGTGTGCAATGTCTGATGTTTGAAGATAACTGTTGTCTTAGTACATCATGCTGTTGCAATACAGCCTCAACATTGCCAACTGTATATGGTGATATACTCAAAGTACAGTAAGCTATACATGAGGTATTGACAGATGTTTGGACATGACCACTAAGTGGTGGGGCTACTTTGCAGATGAATGATTACTGAGGACAGCTTGCTGGTGTGTTACAACCATTTCTACAATGTCCTGTGTAACTGCTAAGGTTTGGTTTTGTTAATTGAAGTGGAAGACAGAGAATGTAGAATGCAGTAAGGGTGACACTGAAGGCAAACCTCTTGACACCTGTAACAGTAATACCTCCCATGTGCATATTTTGTGCATATATCAGCACAGTTGGCAAAGGAAAGAGTCAGTATGCTTTGTAGTGAATGTGATATTGCTGTACCTCTGTAATACCTATCATGAGATAGGCACGTGTTTGATTCACAGTACTGGCATGTGTGGGTGTGTGCCCATATATGTCACTTATGGTTGGAAATACATCCCACATGTTTTTCACTCTCCTGAACACTGTTGTTGACATCAGTACAGACTGAAGTGTAGAAAGAAAGGCATAAGCAGGTGGTTGAACCTCACACATGTCAAGTGTCTATATGTGTGTGACATAGGTGTATATCTTTGTGAATGCCACAGTGTGTGTGTGTGTGTGTGTGTGTGTGTGTGTGTGTGTGTGTGTGTGTGTGTGTGTGTGTGTGTGTGTGTGTGTGTGTGTGTGCATGGCTGTCCGGTCCCTGGAGTGAGGCTGTAATTTACCATAATGAAATGTTAATGCCCCCTCCCCCATCCACTCAATGCAATCTAGTATCCCTGTTGATATCATCAGTCTTAGACGGGCATTCTAACCACTTGTTAACATGTACACCCTGGTGTGCGGCTTGTTCTTACATAGCCTACTGATGAACCCCCCCACCCCACATACACTCACTACACTGTAGTATCCCTGTTGATGTCCTTGATCATAGGCCATTCTGACTACCTGTACATGCGTAATCTCCGTGGCACGTCTTGTAATTGCATAGTACTATAATGATGATTTGCACATAGAGGTTCTCATCTGAACATTGGCTACTGTGTGTGTGAATCCCTGAGTGTGTGGGTGTGTCTGTGTTTGTATCCTGTCATGACAGCGGGTATTACTGCTTCCCAATGAGAAGCCACTATTTCCACTGGCCTTTACTCTTGTCATCCACTATACCACTCTTTTACCTCCTCCCCACTCCAGGTAACTATACCTGTGATGTCACCCACTATGGATGTGATGGCTCTGAACACAGTAGCTTACTACACAGCTACCATGCTCTTGGATCATTAGAACAGTAAACATAATTGAAACATGGGAGATTATAACTGTGATGTGGAAGCTACAAAGTGCATGCAGGTATTGTCATACAGACCTGTGATTAGTCAACATGTACATATGGGACACTAACCGCAAAGACGGACATCCCCTGGCACATGCAACTACACATGAAAGAGAAAGGCAGAACATCAAGATCAACATGCTGTTAGTGTTGTTACACATGATACATACTGTCAAATGTACAAAATGCATTCTAAAACTGTAATACATGTTATGTCTGCTGCCTGTCAACACTGCTCAACAATATTAATCTACAATTATCTACCTAGTATGTTCACCCTGTGCATCAGACCATATGAGCATGTCCCTGCTCCGATGGTGTGGATGACAGAGATGCGGCACAGGCATCATCATATACACAGGGTGATAATGTTTGCCAGAGGCCTAGACTGCGCCATTGGATGACATCATGTGTGTGTGTTAGGGCCTGTGATATCCTTGGGTGTGTGTGGATGTTATGTGTGTGTGTTGAGGTGCCCTACATTTGTTTCTGGTGTGTGTGTGAATGCATGCACACAGGTCTGGTATGTGGCTGGCCTACACAGGGGTATTATTGACAGCTGCAGACTGTACAAGGCAAGTTTCACAGTTCATGGTGTCCGGCTACGGCCACGTGACCTGCGCCTGCCAGGGGTTGCATGAGCACAACCAGGTAGAGGTCCAGATTGTGTACTGTCTGATGACACATCTCCACTGGTACCATGTCCCTGTTGGGAGCGGGCATGTGCAGTAGCATGGTCACGTAGACTTTCAACAGGTGATGTAGCTAACCTACATCCACGTGCCCGATGCCTCACTCCCACCAGATGTTCCAGCACAGACATTCCATGCTCGAGGATTGACATGCCACTGTCAAGGACTCCCACCATGTCACCCAATCGTCTATCCAAAACATCTGCAAGATGATTGTGAGCATTTGCAATTGCCTGGATGTTGCCAGTTAATGAATGGACAGCAGACCTCTGAAGCCTGAGACTTTTCTGTTGTGCCATTCAGCGCATGCCTGTGCCTCCATTACAGCCCAAAACATGCTTCTGGTGACTCCAGCTGATGTGCTTTTTCTTGCAGGGGCATGTTGGCCAGTGATCCTCCTACGAGCAGCACTGGGCACATGCATATCTGGGGCATTACCAATCAGTTGATTGGGATCATGGTGTGCAGGCACACCTTCCATGGTCTCCACACTTCCTTGTTCCATCTTACCACCCACCAACTGTCCTTCCTCTGTGGCCAGTGGTGATTGGGTATGTGTAGGCTGGGGAACTCTGTGCGAGGATGAGGGGGAAACAGGTGAAATGGCAAACAATGGCACAGATTCATCCCCTGACAACCCTGCCTGTGCCTCAGTCATACTTTCATCATCACTGCTAAAGTCTGTGGGGACACTAACATCAGGTGGACCACAGGAGGGCAATGCACCGACATCAACACCTGTGAGGGGAAGACAAGAACTGTAGATTACAAGTTATACAACACAGACACACAGACACACAGACACATGCTATGGCACCCAATGGCATGCAACATGCAGGTGCTATGGCAGATTGCATTCAGCTTAGACAATTATAGTGGTAGTTATCATACATCCCTGTGTTGCACACAACAGCATGCATGTGTTATAGCAGATGGCATGCACCTTACACAATTATAATGGTGGTTAGCATACATACCTGTATTGCACCATTTGTGTTAGTAGCTTATGCAGAAAAAATGCAGTTGTAGGCGCTGTTCTCCAGTAACAATAAAGGTTTTCCTCTTAATAAAATGTGGAAACTCAATTTCAATAAATTCAAGGTCCAAGTCCAACAGACCACTAGGTAAACGTTTCAAGACACCAATTTATTTGACAAAAAAAAACAGATTAAGTGCTTTCATCTCCCATGTGGAGACTTCATCAGAATCTGTTACACATACAAATCTTCAGTTTAAATACATCTAAGTAAAACACACTTAATTAATCTTGACTTCTAATAGGCTGGCCATTAATTGACACTAATTAACATTGAGGTAATGCTGAACCAAACCTTTGGTAATTTACACTTGAATGTTAATACAAAGTTGTAGAGGAATTCATGATCTTAACATTTCATAATTTTGTTTCCAACTTATATAAATGTTGTAAAAATTAAATATAAGTAAAATCATCAAAGAAATTGTGACAGGAAATACTAATTTCTTATTAATACATTAGTTTGGTGTATAAATATCAATAAATATATAAAAATATAAAAAATATATATAAAATGTATGTAAAATATATATATAGTATAAAAATATTGTATGTTAAAACCACATTTATTCTTGTAACTTAAATAGTGTTAACAACTATATTTTAAGCTACACCCTTAATAAAAATAAAATATAGTATATGTACATGCTCCATAAGGACTGAATCTGAATATTTTATTTATTTATTTATTTGTTTACATAAGTTACAACAGTTAACCATCTATCGATGTCTCTTTGGGTCATCAGCGAGAATCTTAAGGGCTGGGTTGATGGATATGTGGTCATTCAATCCATAATTTCCACATGCGTCCAACCTTAACTGCCAAACCATCTCCCTAAATTCCAGTTTGGTTTCGCAATCCCCCTCTCTCTTGCTTCACCACCTCTTCCAATATCCAAAATTTAAAATCTGCATCTCTACATATCCGGGTATGTCTAAATAAGGCGTTGTTGTCGTTCATTTTGATAATATCTCTATTGTGTTCATATATAATGCGTGCCTTAAATTACGTTCAGTTTCCCTATGTAGTATTTCAGACATTTTTACAGTAACACAAATATACCACCCCTTTTGTGTAACAACTGTAGTATTTACTACCTATCAATTTCAAATTTATATTTGGTATCTCCAATTCTTTAGTATCTGCCATAAAAACACATTGTGCACACCATCTAAAA
>NC_056732.1:753974881-754165204 GCF_019279795.1 Protopterus annectens | reverse complement strand
CTTTTAGCTACTATTTCCTTTGCACCATAGTATGGTGTAGCATACCTGCCACTGACTATAATGGGGAAATCATGATATGTGTTACATTGCAGTTTTATTCTATATTTTTATATTTTCCTTGTAATCCCCTTTGCGCGCCGCTGCCCTGAGTTTCCACGTCGTGATAGTGTGACTATATATATTAAATGTTAATTTTATATTTTGTACATTTTTTATGCCAATGGCTACATATTTAGCCATTGGCATATATTAACAATATAATACATGTGTTTGGTTGGCTGTCATTGCTCCAATTTTATGTTTGCAAAAATGTAAACTGTTTTCTACGGTTTACATTTCTGCATGCTTACACTATGCCTGCACCACTTCCTGGATTGCTACATACCTTTATTTGTATGCTACACTGCTGCACATGGGGAAATTAGCATACAGGGGCCCAGGAGTTGTGCGGGTGTAGCATAACCAGGTAGTGCACGTGGGAACAGCTCGTACCTGGATCACTCGGTGGCCATATTTGGTGTTAGAACTCCGATGATACGCCTGCACCTGGCACAAGCTTTAGGAATCCCGGTGTTTGAGTAAACATGCATAAGCTATTTAAGTAGTTAACAGTATATCTATAGTCTGGTTACATAATTTTATCAAATTTAATCAAACCAAGCCACATCTGCTTTCCCAAAAACTATGATTGGAATGATCGGAATAAGTAAAGTAAAACAATCAAATTCAAAACAAAACACTTCCCAAAATATGACAAAATGGTATATAACACTAAATCAAGAAACACACACACACACACACACACACACACACACACACACACACACACACACACACACACACACACACACACACACACACACACATTAATAGAAGTGCAAACAAAAATCAGACACTCTTTCCCTTTAATATCAATAGGAAAAGATCAAAGGTACAAGGAGTCAAAATGCACATTGACTGTTAACTGATATTGTGTCCATCATAAGACTTACTTAAATTAAACTCAAAGCACATAAATATCTCATTAAAAAACATTTAAAAACTTAAAAAGTAATGGTTAAAGCATTGCTAAAAAGCCAGTGAAACAGTTTGAGACACCACAGAGCTTCCTCACAAGAACAATACAGGAAGTAAACAAGTTTTATGTAGATCATCTCAAAACCCTGTCCCTGTACTCATTCTCCTATAGACTACTATGTGGTGCTCTATTCATAACCTACAAGGCATCCTCTGATCCTATACTAATGTATTTTTTGCATATCCACAAAATAAATAGGGTCAGAAATATTAATTTTAAGGAACTAACTTCATCTGTAATGTAAACAGGACATGGAGGAATAGGTATGTGTCTCAAAGATTATCCCTTCTATAGAATAGGCTACCTATTCATATAAAGCAAAGCTAATCCTTAACCATATTCAAATATAATTTGCAGCAATGGATGTGAAATTACAGATTTATCCCTAGTGTGGCACTTATGCCCTTAATGAATAGGGGCAGCCTGTGAACATTTGATGTGTACAACCCTATATTGCAACTTGCAAACTTCTTTTGGGAAATGGCATATGTCAGCAAGGTTTTGGAAATTTGTGATAAGCTTGGATAGACTTAATATGGCTATTGGGTCAATAGCTCAGTAAGCACCTATAAACCTATATAATCTAATTTTGTTTTGTTTATTTATTTAGTTTTTAATGAGTAGAAAAGTCTGAGTAGGGGATCAGAATAGACAGTTGATCATTTCTAACAGAAAGGTCTAATACAGTCCTTCTGCATGCACCACCTGGCCATCTAGTACAATACAATAAGAATAATTCTCAGCTAGCCTTCTAAAACTTAATTTGTGTAGCAGTTAGTGATGCTACAAAGCAATGCTCAGTACATGAACAAGTGAAAATAAGGACCCTTACAGGTTATTTAAGACAATTCCACATAATACACCAACTTCATTTTACCAGAATGTATTCTAAAGCAATGCATTTAGGAGTGAGAGGATATATACATGAAAATAGGGTATGTACAATATGCAGTATTTAGAACTACTTTTGAAGAGGGTGGTGTTGCTAGGAAGATTTTTGTTAAATTATATCATACATCCATATAATGTTAGATTTTCTTTCATATGAGCAGTTGTAGTTCTCCCAGGGTAATTTATTAATTTCTCTCTGGGGAATTTATCAAGATAAAGTCAACACATAGCTCAGATGACATTTGTTTTAAATATCCAGAAAGGCTAGGTTGTGCAGGATATTCTTTTTCACTGCTTGCAGACTGTCAAGAAAATGTGTAGCAAACAATAGGAAATAATGTTAAAGTTTAAAAGGATTCACACTATGTGATGAATATTTTTTTTTATCTTTAGTTTTTGTTGGAAAATGACAGTGATAAAATTATATTCATTTTGTTACTGAGCATAATATCGATAATGTATTCTATTTAAAATGATACTGAAACAACAGGATGTTCTTTTGATGGAGTTTTTTTATCTGCATTCTGCCAAACAAACTCTAAATTTTTCTAGTGTGAAAATTTAAGTAAGTAAGCTTATTATTAGTCACTTTCATTCTTCTATTAAAAACAATCAATTTCACAAAGCATACTGACTTGGAGATGTGGTTGATATAGTATATGCAAACATACTTCAGCACAATATAGTCGAGTGCTAAACTATCAAATTTTGATGTCACGGATTAGCTGGGATTCAAAAATCTGAGTCCATGGTCATTTAAATTGTCCAATGCAAATAGGTCAATTTGTATAACTGTGGAAAAAAAGTGATTCAGAGACAACTTTTGCCATAATGAGAGAGGCCTCATTGCCACCTGTTTTGCATGTCTGTGAATCATCTAATTTTACCTCAGGTGCTAAGAGAACCTTGTTACAATTGTGAATTCTGGGGGCACATGCATTACAATGGCACAGAAACATACCTCCTCGATGTTGTGTCATATAACTGCCATAGCCCTCATAAAATTTTAAATAATCTACTTATTCAGTGAGGCTTACAATCTGACAATAATGCCAGCTATTACAGTTTTACTTATAGCTCCATAGGTATTTACTAGGCATGCAGTTTAATAGATCATTAAAAAGCCTAGCCCAAAGTCCCAGTTGTCCCAAAGCACTATCTGGTTAAGTGACTTGCATAGGGTTGCCAGCTTTCATTGTGGCTAAAATCAGACCAACGTCACACCCCTCACACCTCCCACAATCCCACCCATTTCTTTCCATGTTACGACCACTTTCCACCCCTTCAAGATGTCATCATCATCATGTCAGATAAGCAGGAATTTATAATTCATAATGCCATCTTTCTGCTGATTTACTATGCCTTCTGTAAAAAAAATACATAGTAAACACACCACTTTAACAAACTTACATCATCTGTTTCTTTTTTGTATCATAAAACTAGAGTTTGTACAGTGTTTTCTGGACTACTGGACAATTGGTTTGATTTTCAGATAGTCCAAAAAATGGATAGGTGTCAAAGCGAGACTTGCACAAGTTCACACAGTAGGCAAATAAAAGTGGAAAGATTCACCCCCTGTACCATTGCTACATGAAGAAGTTCATTAACATGTCAAAGATTTAGTTCTCTGTGCTAACTTCCTAACTTCCAATTGGTTAGAAAATGCATGTTGAGATAAACCATGTTGCTGTTTTAACCTTTTCAGTGAGTTATGGTAATATTTAAAAATTGCCCCTTGTTTTGCAATCTTCTCATTTTTTTTCTAGATGTTTAACACACACACACACACACACACACACACACACACACACACACACACACACACACACACACACACACACACACAAAGACAGTCCCATGCACAAACACAGACATCCACTCAACATCACACTACCTCCACACATGAATGGACTACTCATGGACACAATCACCAATTCAGCCACACACACATACATACACACACACACACAAACACTCATCATCCTTCTCTAAGCATATCCATGCAGACACGTACACATCCTGCCAGACACGTACACACATCCCACATATATGTCTTAGATGCTACACTTGCATACACTGGAATTTCTTCCATAGTCACTGAATGGCAACATCATTTTTGCTGAGTTAGTGTTCTTGGCTGACTGTAGTAATTTATGTGGCTCAGTGATTCTGTGAATTGTTCAGCAATGTAAATGGTGGCTGCAAGCATTTCTGGGAGAGTATATGGTTTGCACTCTTTATAACCCTTTCTGAATCTCATACATTGTTTTTATTGTGTTACTACACTCTAACAAGAGAACTAGACAGAATTTTGAAAAATTAAAATTAAAATTAAAAATTAAACTGCATACACAAGAACATGAAAAGGGGCATGTTAAACAATGGGCTGGATTTACGAAAGCTTGCACGGAGTTGTAGAGTAGTGTAAAATGCCAAACAGGCAATATGTCTGCCGTGCGATCCAGGAACAGCCGGCAGGGGCATGCATGAGAGCTGCTAAAGCTACTCTTGCACGGAGAGCATCATGGTATGCAAATTACCTCATTTGCTGCTAAAAGCTATGCAAATGAGGTAAATTTGCAATCCGGGAAACGCTAACCTGTCCGTGGAAGATTAGTGTTATTTGCAGAAATGTACTCTGTTGGTAACGGAGTACCATTCTGCAAATAGCTAAACGGAGCTATGACAGCTCCAAATAAAGGATGCATACAGTTGAGGAAGCATGCCAATGGCCAAATGTAAGGCCATTGGCATTTATAAAGTTTAAAAATGTAAAATCTAACTTTCTTTCCCCCAATCTCCGATGTTTATGTATAGCGCAGCACTGCACAAACATGTGGCGCTTAAAAAAAACAAGAAAATAATTAAAAAATAGCCAGAAATAGGCATTTTCACTAAAAAGCTTATTCTGCCATGCAGGTGAAAGGCAGACTGAAGACAACATGGCCACTGAGTAGTGGTGGCTAAAGGGGGAAGCTCAGTGTGAGAGATGTAACCATGCATTAGTAGGCAATCCTATGCAAATGAGGATAAGGATAGTGAATCCCAATTTTCCCCAGCATGTGAGCCATGTCCCAAGAGTGTAAGAGTAGGAGTAGGTGAGTAGTAGAGTAGAATATAGGTGACATCATGAGGGGGTGTGTCAGAAAGGTTGTAAGCTAATTGGAGCACAGTGGTTTGTGTTTGCCCTGAGTTGCTCAGGATTGCAAGAGGCATGCCTACAGTTGTCCTATTTGAAAGCCTGAAACCAAAGGTGCACACTGTTAAAAGATTGAAAATTTCTTGCAAACATGCACACAGCATGTGTGCTCATGTATGCTTGTGTGCACGTGTGTGCGTGCATGTGTGCGTGTTTGCGCTTGTTTGAGTGGCGCTTCCCCGGGCAGAAACAGAAAGGCAAAAGGAAGGAAAAGAAGTAGTAGGAAGTTAACCAAGTAGAACTAGCAAAGCTGCCAGGTAAAATATATCAGAATCAGCCAATTACTCAGGCAGCAGACTTGCCCCGCCCAGCCCAGCACTTTAAACTCTGCAAACAGCATCCCCCCATGTTTTTTTCCCAAGAACTCTGCAACACTGCAGTATGCAAACAGGGGAAGCTTAAAAAGCTTAAGTCAGACAAAATGTTAGGGGCTGCTCTTGCTATCATAAACCAACATGTGCAAGGTGCTGAGGGTGGTGATGTTGTGAATGCTGCTGAGCAACCCACAGTGAGGAGACGGAGAAGAGTGTACAGACCCAGGGTAACCTACCAGGAGCTACATGAGCTGGAGAGAGTGTAGAGCTATAGGGTGGACAGAGTCCTCCTACAGCAAATTGTTGAGCTGTGCTGGCCACACCTCACACACAGAACCAACAGAGAGTAGCCCATCCCAGTGGATACCAAGGTATGAGTTGGCATAAGAATACTAGCTGCAGGTACCTTCCAGAGACCAACCGGTGATATGATGGGAATTTCACAGGCATCAGTATCCAGGGTACTCCACCAGTTCCTGGATGCCATGTCAGCACATGTCAGTGACCATGTATATTTCCCCAGGTCCCATGAGGCACTGGCCAGCAATATGCATCTTTTCCACCAAATAGCAGAATAACCTGAGGTAGTGGCTGCAATAGACTGCACACACATATGCATCAAAGCACCACCCAGTGAGCGGGGTAGGGTCTACATCAACCACAAGGGCTTCCACTCCATCAACTGCCAGGTCATGTGCGATGCCCAGGGTATAATAATGAACGTGTGTGCTGGCTGCCCTGGAAGCTATCACGATTCCCACATCTGGCATCTGACGCAGCTGTACCAGAGATTTTCCAATGGGGGACATCCCTGATGGCCACCTAGTGGGGGGATGCTGGATAAGCACTGGAGCCGTGGCTGATGACACCCTTCAGAAATGCACACACACCTGAACATGAACTCCATAATGAGGCACACACAAAAACAAGAAACATAATTGAGCGTGTGTTTGGGATGCTCAAGTCACAGTTCCTGTGCCTGGACACATCTAGTGGAGCCTTGCAGTACTCACCAACTACATGTACCCAAATTGTTATGGTATGTGCCATGCTACACAACATGATCCTGCAGAAACAGCTGCAGCAGGAACAGCATGGGGGAGGGCCAAACAGCCCCCCACCATTGCCAAGGCCTGCACAGGCACAGCATGACTCAGAGGAGGAACAACCTGAGCCTGCCCCAGTATGCAGAAGGAGGCATGCTTAGTATGCCCTGGCCTTGGCATAGAGGCAACACATAGCACATACACTGACTCAGTAGGAACCCTGGAAATGACACTTCTCTCTGACTAGCACATACAGTAAAAAGGATGCCTAACTTGACACTACCTGTTTTCAAACATGTATAGGGAGTGTACTATGTGCATCCAACATAGGCAGCCCTGCAGCACCACCTGAGGCATGAGTGTTCTATTTTAAGCAATATAAAGCACTGCTAAGCACATTTTACCAGTACTGAGCATATTTAAATACAATTGTGTGTAGCTACACACCGGGCTAACCAGTGCAACTTCGGGCAACGTCGGGCATCGTTGAGCAATGTTGGGCAAAGTCGGGCAAAGTCGAGCAAAGTCGGGTAAACACGCTCACACCTGCTTTACTGTTCCTTAACCAGTCAGGTCTGCCCAGCAGGAAAATAAAAAGCAGTGACAGTGCTCAAACTCAGGATACTGTGCACTATAGTCACAATACTGAACCACTAAGCCATGACAACATTTCACTGGCACAGACACAACTTAAGTCACTCACACATACCAGTTGGGGGGGGTCACATACCTAACAGTCACATCCAGCACGACAATTGTAGACAAACACAAATGCAAACAAATGCTGTATCATGCCCTCTGAAGAGGCATATGCGTAACCTCCCCCCAGGCCTATGCAATGTGTGTTGGGTAGGCTATAACGTCACAAACTAATATGCGAGTAATTGGAAGCTAAGGTCTGTAGTACAGTGGTATGCCTCAAGCCAGTATGATAGGCAACAGTACAGACTGAAATGGAGTACCTGACATAGCAGTGCAGGCTTAGCAAATGTGTATAAGTGTCAGGTGTACCCCTCATCCTATGTACATCCACAGTAACAATCAGGTGTGCCCCCCCCCCAGGTAGAAATGTACAAATAATTGCTGCCCCCTGTATGTAGAAATGTTGATAAGTCTATGCAAATTGACTCATGGTACAGCGTGCTTCCTGTTGATGTACAACACAAAGGTGAGCCCTGAAGTAAAAAACAACTTGATTTTTCACACACATATAGTATATATGCCCATAGCGGGCATGCTCACACACTTAAACAAATTTAACGAATTTCAGTCAGCAACATACTGAAAGGTCATACTGGGCATGCTCACACACTTAGGCCATGTCTGAGTACAACAGTGGGCCACACATATCTGGCAGTTGCAGTTCTTACTCCAGACACTTGTCACTATTCAACAATCCTGCCTTGCACACACAGTGATATGAAAACAGACCCATATAATATATTGGACCCCTGTCATAATCAAACTATGCACTACAAGTACTTAAGTTGTTCAAAGAAAGTGAAAATCCAAAGAAGATCAATAAATCTCTAATCAGTATCATTAAGAAACAAAGAGCAATCCTAACATTATCCAAACCATGTTCTGGCAAAAATATTGCCAAAGATTCCATAGAGAACCATGAAGCTTTCTTTCACTATGTCATAAATATCAATGCAAACTCATATATGTTCTGGGTCAGTGCAAAGGGTAAATGAATACATGTACATGACTGACATTGCCAACATCTTGTCAGACAGGTTCATACATATTTACCCCCCTCTCACTGACAAAAGGGCCCATTACCATACCTGGAGATTGTGAAAACCCAGAAATCACATATACAATGGTTAAACAGCTCTATCCAAACCTAAAAATATGGTGTCTATGGGATGACATGGTTTCCCTGGCTGTGTCATATGTGAACTCCAAAACAAACAGACCCTGCACCTGAACAGTCTGTTGAGATTCACCCTCTGTACAAGATATGAAACTGTTGAATGGGTTACAGCAACGTTTGGCGCACTCCACAAGTGTTGGTGCACAACAAACCATGGGAAATATAGTCTTATAAGCCTAATAAGCCTGATCTGCAAGGCCATGGAGTCTATCATTACAGAACTCATAAACAGAGTTGTGAGCTTACAAACACCCAACCCTACCTATTTTGGTTTGGTCAGGGGCAGATCATGGTTCCTAAACCTGCTAGACAGTTTTCAAGGCAGTTACCCAGGACACAAATCAATGAAATGAGCTACACATGGCCTACATAGACCTTAAAAAGCCCTTTTCCAACATCCCACACATATGTCGTATCCACAAAATCAACAACCTGTGCATAAACATGTATGCCATCTGATGGATTGCCAAATGGGACACAGATAGATCCCACAAGGTAAGAATTGTGGTCTGCCTGTTGGACTGTAAGCTGGTAACAACTGCTGTCCCGCATGGCTCAGTCCTGGGACCCCTCCTGTCTGGTGTATATTTTTCAGAAATACAGTCAAAAACACGAGGGCTATGGTAAGCAACGTTTGTGGATGCAAAAAGGTTGTCATAATCAATGTTTGGGACAACAGAGACATCCTTAAAAATGATCTCAGTCAGACAGATGTGGTGTCAAAATTATGGCCTTGAGCTACAGTCATACAAATACCACATAGGTGCCAACACCCTAAATATGGAGGTAATAATAAGGGATCTATGGACACATGTGGATAGTCATCTCTGCTTCCAGAAACACATTCACAAAGTGGTTAGAAAATCATGCTATGTTTTCCCACAAATTGCCAAAGTCTTTGCATGTAGATCAAAGGAGGTTTCCTCTACTCATCAGTCATCAGACCCATCAGAGAGTATCACATCACACTTGCGATGAATCTGACTAGGCACCTTCAGCAGCTGAAAAGATCACAGAAGTACCTCAACAAGAGGATTACTGGCCTCAAACAGTTGCCCCATGCAACAAGACTGAAGGTAACTCAATCTGTACTCTGTTGCATACTGTCTACTCAGGCGATCTCTGCCCAACAGACAGGTTCATGTCCAATGCAGAACTGATGTACATGCTCTATCTGAAGTAAATCCAAGCTCACTGTGCCACATGCTCTAGGGATATCATCATCACAACAATAAACAGAACATGTTGGAGGGATACATTACTAACTCACAAACTTCCCTTGCTTTGGAACAGGCTCCCAGCCTACATTAAGCTGAGTCCCTCACTGACACTCTTCCAGAGGAGCCTTGATGAGTGTATGTGAAACTGAACTGTCACACCATGGATCACTTCATCAGCTCTACTGCACAGAGGCCTAGGGAACTAACCCCATGTGTGGTGATAGCTGCACACTCTGGCCATACTAATATATTCATTCAGGCAGATAGCCTATTACCTACCTATGTACCTATATATATATATATATATATATATATATATATATATATATATATATGGGTTCCTATGACTTCATCGAAGTGTGAAAGCACCGACACTCACCTCTTCGACACCAATCCATCGACGTGCATATCATCAACAATTCCGGTAAGCGATCTTCCCCCTCACAGGACCCATGGTAGCGCTTCTTCCTGTGTTACACCGATTAGGGTTTACGTGATTCCGTATAATGTACCATGGGTCCTGAAGGGGAAGATCGCTATATGGACGTCGATGGATTGGTGTCAGAGGTGAGTGTCGGTGATTTCACAGTTCGATGAAGTCATATATATATATATATATATATATATATATATATATATATATATATATATAAGCCAAAGATGGATGGCCAGAGATCTGTGTAAGAGGGTGACCATGACAGGGAGCCATCCAGGACTTTCCCACACAGCACACATCCCAATGGCACAAAAGACATGAGGTGCACATCTCACCCACTGTACATAACAGCCACCAGTATCTGTTAGAATTACAGTGTATGTAGTCCATGTACCTGCTGTACAACAAGACTGGACAATGAAGTACACATCTACTATCTGTAGACATGTACCTGTCACATAGGTTCATAGATATGTAGTAGACTATCTTCACAAGGCCATATATTAGCCTAGGCAAGTTGTGCAGCTTTCACCACCCCATTGGGTAGTCTCCTAAGCCCTAGTTCTAATAGTTAGTACCCTAAGCCCCTTTCTAGTGGGGCTGCTGATGTGATGCCTGGTGTGAATTGCCTGTTTCCCATCCACTCATCAAGGTTCCTATTGAAGAGTGTCAGTGAGAGGCTCTGTCTGATGTACATTGGGACTCTATTCCACAGTAAGGCAAGTGTCTGGGATGGTACTCTATCCCACCAGCATGTTGTATTCATTGTTGTGATGAGGTTCATATCCCTGGAGTGTGTAGTGTGACTCAATTTTGTTATCCGTAAATGGAGCATGTTCATCAGTTATGTGTTGGACATGGCTCTGTATGTTAGGCAGAGTGTGCCTCTGAGTAGGTGGTATGCAACAGAGAACAGATTTAGTTTTACCAGTTGTGTTGCATAACACAACTGTTTAAGGCCAGTAATCCTCTTGGTGAGGTGCCTCTGTGGTCTCTACAGCTGCTGGATATGCTTAGTTTAGTACATACAAAATGTTGCATTGTACTCAATGATGGGTCTGATGACTTAAGAGTAGAGGGCCATCACTACCACTTTTGATCCTGATGCAAACCCTTTGTTTATTAGGTGGGCCACATAGGATTTCCTCATCACTTTGGCAACATGGTTGTCAAAGGAAAGATGACTATCTACTTGTGTCCCCAGATCCCTTATTACCTTGTCAGTTTTTAGGGGGTAACACCTATGTGGTAGTTTGTGGGTGCTTTGTTTTCAGCAAAGGGGATTACTATGCATTCTTTCACATTGAGCTTGAGGACAGGATTCTGACACCACACATCTGTCTCATAGAGTCCCTTCTGGAGAATATTTGTGTCATCCAGGGAATCTATTATGGCAAACACAGTTCCCACACAGTTTACAGTTCCCAGCAAACTTAGTCAGCCACAACCCTCCTGTGTTGGCATGTACTTTTCATAAGTCTATACCAAACAGGAGGGACCCCAGGACTGAACTCTGGGGGACACCAGTTGTTACCGGTGTAGAGTCTGACATGTAGCCAGCAACTCTTAATTTGTGGGATCTATCTGTCAGCCAGTTTGCAATCCATCTTTTGATGTATGGATTCATGCCCAGGCTGGTGAGTTCATCTATGATACCTGACTGGGGAATGGTGTCAAAGGCCTTAGCAAGGTATAGGTTGTCTGTGTGGAGCTCATTTCAATCATCTGTAGCCTGGATAACTGTCTCAAAGAAATCCACCCAGTTCAGGTGGCATGATCTGCATTTGACAAAGCCAAACTGGGTGTGCTCAACTGTGTGAAGGTTCCCAATGTCTTTATTTTTGACTTCCATTGTGATTGGCTCCATTGCCTTGCAGATCAGACTCATCAGGCTCATAGAGCATGAATGCCAATGGTCTTTTGTGGCCCCACCCCTGTGGAGTGGGAAGAATGTTGCTGTGCAACATTCTATGGGTACATATCCTGTAGAGAGGATGTAGAGAGAGGTGTATGTATCCTTGATGAATATGGATACATCCCCACCCTTTGTGCTATGATCCAGGTTCTGATGCTGGAAGGTATGGAATGAGTAGTATCCTGGTAGTGCTGGTGTACTGTCTGGAGCCTTAATCTAGGTTTCTGTTACTGCACAGATATCAATATTCTCCATACTGAGAAGTGCCTTGAGTGTGTGCATTTGGAGGCTGAGACTTCTAGCAATGAATAGCATTTAGCTCACTTTGTGGTTATTTGTCTTGGTCGAGGGGTTTGGTTTGTCCTGAGTGACCGGTGTTCTACACCTGAAGTCAACGCCTCATTGGTCCGATTTGATGATAAGCTAATTACCTTACATATCCACATTCTGCCTCCACCTCCCATTATGGAAACCATGTTAAAACATTTCTCCAAAGCCAACGTCATGCTTCTTAAGACAGAAGTGGTGAACTTCAGGACACCCATGCAGATGGACAATGCAGTTATGACTACTGAATCCTACACAATTGTACTTTATAAGCATTTACATGAGTGCATGGATTATGCTATCTCAAACAGAACCAAGACGCTATCCTCTAAGAAAAGGAAGCCAAGCTGGGGGTTCCCCTGCCATAAACAAAGTGTACAACAGAAGGAAGAAAATGTTGCAAAAGAGGGTAAAATCTCATGAGTGGAGGAGCTCCCTGGTCAGCCTCAGTAAGAAGCTGCGATCCCTGAAAAAATCCTCCAAAGCTAGTTACAAAAACAAAATCACCACTGATTCTAAAGACAAACACAAAGCATTCCATAGCTATGTCAAGAATCTCAATGGCAACACTCAGATCTGCTCTGAGTTACAGCACAATGGCACTAAATATACAGACCCAACTCATATTGCCAACATCCTGGCAGATAGGATCAGTGCTAACTTTACCCCCCTCTCACCCATGAAAGAGCCCATCTCTATACTGGAGGAATGCAAAGTTGCTGTCATCACAGCTGCACAGGTAAAAACCACACTCTCCAAAGCCAAGAACGCAGCATCCATAAGACCAGACAACATCCCAGGCTGCGTTCTACATGAACTACAGAATGAACTGGCACCACACCAAAGTACCATGTGCAATCATAGTCTCACCTCAGGCTTTGTGCCTGCTGAATGGCACACATCAATGATTATCCCACTACACAAGGGAGGAGCAACCACGGACCCTGGGAACTAGCTCCCCATTAGCCTGATGAGCCTGTTCTGCAAGGCCATTTAATGTATCATCATGGAACTTATTAACAAAGACATTGGTAATCTCCAAACTCTGGACCACAACCATTTCAGGTTTGTAAAAGGCAGATCATGTCTCCTAAACCTGATAGACTTCTTTGAAGCAGTCACCAAAACCGTAGACAAGGGTAAGGTCTTTCACAAAGCCTATCTAGATCTTGCCAAGGCTTTCAACACCATCCCCCACTCTAGAATTACAGATAAAGTCACTAAACTAGGTATAAATCCCTATGTCACAAGATGGGTTGCCAACTGGCTCACTGACAGAACCCACACTGTGAAAGTAGCAGACTCCAAATCTAAATTCAGACCAGTGACAAGTGGAGTACCACAGGGTTCAGTCCTGTGTCCTGTCCTGTTTGGTATCTACTTCCCTGAAGTACAGGCTAACACAGAAGGTCTTTGGCTAATGAAGTTCCCAGATGACTGCAAACTAGGAGACATAATCTAAACTTCTAACGATGTGGACATCCTACAAAAGGGCCTCACTGAGTCAGATGCCTGTTGTCAAAGCCATGGCCTCAAGCTCAATGCCAAAAATTGCATTGTTATCCCCTTTGGTAAAAACTCTGTACCCATGAACTACAACATAGGTGGTAGTATACTTAACACTGAAAGTGTGATAAGAGACCTTGGGACACAGGTGGACAGTAGTCTCTCCTTTGATTATCACATTGCCACATTAGTCAGGAAATCCTTCTATGTGGCACACCTCATCACAAAAGGTTTCTCATGCAGAAAAAAAAGAGGTCATTGTTCCCCTCTACGCATCACTCATTAGATTCATTATAGAGTACAATGACCCTTTTGGTATGTACCTCACAAGACATCTACAACAACTGGAAAGGCCGCAGAAATACCTCACAAAGAAGATTACTGACCTCAAATACATGCCCTACACAGACCATCTCAAAACACTCCAGCTTTACTCTGTCACATATCGCCTACTCAGAGGTGATCTCTGCCTAACATACAAAGCAATGTCAAAAACAGAACTGTTGGACATGCTCAACTTAAAGAAATCCCAATCCCTCTGCGCTTCGGCCCCAAACCCCAGACCAAAATACAAAAGGAGGGGGTGTATCCATTTTCATAAAGGATACCCACACCTCCAGGTTAGTGGCGCAGCACGAGGCCTCGGAGACCATCCAAGTGCAACTAACAGTAGGCAAAGCTGCTTATCAGATCGTAGCCTGCTATCAATCACCTACCTTGTCTCAGGACCCTCACTCAGCATTCCTGAGAACACTGAAAAATATAAAGGTCCTACCAAACACCATGCTATTAGGAGATTTTAACTACCCAAACATTAACTGGGAGAATTACTCAAGTACAAACTCATTTTCCCAATGCTTCCTAGAGTTTATAAACTCAAACACCCTGGAACAGCTGGTCACCATGCCCACTAGAGGTGACAACATACTGGACCTGGTCATCACCAACATGGGGGATCAGTGTTCAACACCAGAGGTAAACCCCTCGCTGGTAAGATCAGATCATAAAGTAATCACACTGGACATCCACATCCATACCCCACCCCCAGTCAAGGAAACTACTGTGAAACATTTTTCAAAAGCAAACATCACACTTCTTAAGACCGAAGTGGAAAGTTTCAAAGCCCTCTTGCTAAAGGATAATGCTATCCAATCCACAGAATCCTTTACAAGTGCATTCTATGAGCATCTACAGAGATACATGGATTGAGCCATACCAAGTAAGACCAAGACTCACTCCTCCAAAAAGAGGAAACCAGTCTGGTGGTCCCTGGCCATAAATAAGCTATACAACAGAAGGAGGAAACTATTACACGATAGAGCAAAATTCCAAAAAGGAAAGGCATCACTGATCAATATTAGCAAGAAACTATAATTGCTCATAAAATCATCGAAGGCCAGTTTTGAAAGAAAAATTGCCAAGGAATCTAAAGATAACCACAAAGTCTTCTTTAGCTATATCAAAAATTTAGGTGGCAACTCTCAGATATGCTTTGAGCTACTGCAAAATGGCAAAAAATACACTGAAACAACTGACATTGCCAACATCCTGGCGGACAAGTTCAGTGCAAACTTCACTCCCCCTCACCCCCAAAAAGGCCTGTGTCCATCCCAAAAGTATGCAGAGCCCCAGACATCACGGATATGCAGGTAAAAACAGCCCTCTCCAAAGTTAAGAACACAGCATCAATGGGACCGGATGGTTTAACAAGCTGCATCTTACACTAGCTCCAAAAGGAACTAAACCCTCACCTAAATTCACTGTTCATACTCAGCCTTACCACAGGCTATGTACCCAAAGAATGGCGTACAGCAACAGTCATCCCACTCCACAAAGGTGGTGCCACAACAGAACCTGGGAACTATCGCCCTATAAGCCTGACCAGCCTGGTCTGCAAAGCTATGGAGCGAGTTATCATGGAACTCATAAACAGAGACATTGGGAACCTCCAGACACTGGACCCTACCCAATTTGGCTTTGTTAAAGGCAGATCCTGCCTCCTAAACCTAGTTGACTTCTTTGAAACAGTTACCAAGGCCATAGATGAAGGGAAGGTAGTACACACAGCCTACCTGGACCTCGCTAAGGCCTTTGACACCATTCCCCACTCTGGCATCATAGACAAGCTTACCAGTTTGAACATTAACTCCTATCTCATGAGATGTGTGGTCAACTGGCTCATGGATAGAACACATATGGTCAAAGTTGCGGGCGCCATGTCCGACTTTAAACCAGTCACAAGTGACATCCCACAGGGCTCAGTCCTGGGACCCCTCCTGTTCGGTATATACCGCTCTGAGGTACACGCAAGCACAGGACGACTATGGCTGACCAAGTTCGCAGATGACTGCAAACTGGGGGCCATAATTGACTCTCTGGCAGATGCAGACATCCTCCAGAAGGGTCTTACAGAGACAGATACCTGGTGTCAAAACCATGGCCTCAAGCTGAATGCCAAAAAATGCATAGTCATCCACTTTGGAAAAAACAAAGTGCCCACGAATTACCACATAGGTGGTAGTCCACTAGGTATGGAAAATGTAATTAGGGACCTGGGGACCCAGGTAGATAGTAACCTCCCCTTTGATAATCACATTGCCAAAGTGGTTAGAAATTCCTTCTATGTAGCCCACCTAATTATGAAAGGGTTCATCTCTAGATCACAAGAGGGCATTGTGCCCTTCTACTCATCACTCATTAGGCCCATAATAGAGTACAATGCCCCATTTGATATGTACCTTAATCGGCACATGGAACAGCTGGAAAGACCACAGAAGTACCTCACCAAGAGGATCATGGGCCTCAAAGAGATGCCCTATGCAGTTTGACTAAAGAAACTCCAGCTCTACTCGGTTGCTTACTGCCTGCTCAGAGGTGATCTATGCCTGACGTATAAGGCCATGTCCAACCCAGAATTAATGGACATGCTCCACCTCACCAAATCTCTTAGAGCCACATGCTCCAGTGAATTAAACCTCAACACTGCAATAAACAGGACATGCTGGAGGAATAGATTCCTGACCCAGAGACTTCCCTCACTCTGGAATAGAATCCCAGTTTATGTTAGGCAAAGCCCCTTGCTGACTCTCTTCAAGAGGAATCTTAACGAGTGGATGGGAAATCGTAAATTTACCCCTGGGATCACTTCAGTTGCCCTGCTAGATAGAGGCCCAGGAAACTAATTTTAAAGGGAGGTGAAAGCCAACACATTCTGGCAAGGCTTATAAATGCCCTTGGGCAGATAGCCTAGTACCTACCTATGAACCTATGAACCTACACGCTCTAGGGACCTAAACTTTGTCACCATAATAAACAGAACATGCCGGAGGGATAGATTCCTGTCCCAGAGACTTCCCATACTCCAGACTAAACTACCTATCTATATCAAACAAAGCTCCTCATTAGCACTCTTCAAGAAAAATCTTGATGATTGGATGGGAAATAGGAAATTCACCCCAGGGATCACTTCTGTGTCTGCTCAACAGTGGCACAGGAAAATAAATTTCTTGGGTGGCAAAAGCCAGGGTACCTTTTTGGCTGGGCTTGTATAGGCCCCAGGGCTGATAGCCTAGTACCTACCTATGAACCTATGAACCTTTGAGCCTTGCCTAAAAAAGGTAATATGGGGACAGCAAGAGCCTTGGCCAGTATTCAGAAGCATATAGGGTGACAGGTGCAAACCATCTGTAGTGAAGCAATGAGGCTTGTCTATCATGTCAGACAGAGACTGGATCCCCTTTGAATGACACCAGAAGCTCAGCCAATTGTTGAAGTTTATCATCTTTCTGTTATAGTGCAGTATCATGTAGGTGAAGGTAAGATGCTACTCAATGTCAGGGTCATACTAGCCTGGGCTTCATGATCATAGAGCTACTATATAGCTCTTGTCATGTTGTCCTGGGAGGCATGTCTCAGATTATTCTCACTGACATGTACAAAGAACACGTCATATATGTACCTGTTCTGGAGTGATGTAAGTGCTTGTGTTATGTGGCGGATCATAGCACCTGACAGACATCTGACAGTAACCTTCCCCTTGTCCAGCCGAGTGAGTGGAACATCTGTTTGCCTGACTATGAAGTCACCTATTACTAGTGTGTTGGGTATGTTGTTTTGCCTTAGGGCCTGTTGTGAGGCACACTGCTTTGGTGTATTATGTGTTTTCTGGCGTGTGTTTGGAGGTGCATGTTGCTTGCTTGTCTGCTTAGGAAGACACTCTCTCTTTTTTCAGATTGATATTTGTATTCTCCTAGTATGGTAATGTGTATTTATGTGTGTGTTTTGCTGGTGCTTATATTGTAGGTCTATGTGAGACAGTTGGTGTTGTGGTTGTATGACCCTATTCCTCCTGACTGTATTGTCCAGTATTGGGTTGACGGAGCTTAGCCACCGGTTTGACCCTGTGTGTGCCAGCATGTTGTGCATCAACCCATATATGATATGGTCATGACCTATGCATACAATGCCCTCACAATACACCTAGTATGATAAGCCTGCTGAGGTTAGCAAATGTGAAAAAAAACCTTTGGGCAAACTGTCAGCAAGTAATGTCTGTATTGCACCCTGTAACGCCATATTGCTTGCTGAAGTGTAAAGACGTACTTAGTTTGGATTAAGATCCCCGCACTTGCCAACTGTATGTGTGTGTCTGTCTCTCCCTGGGGAGAGAGCGACCTTTTTGGAGACTACTCACCCCCTTAAAAGTGCTATACTGATCTTTGTCAAGTCTGATGATGTCACCATCCTACAAATATACCTGTGGAAACAAATAATTCCAGTAATATGTATAGCGCATTGTGTAAATGCATATTGCTGTAATGTCATTAGATATGAGTTTGAATCTTGCACTTGCCAACTGTGTGTGCCTTCCTGAGAAAGAGCGACCTTTTTGGAGAATACTCACACCTCTTAAAAGTGGTATACTCAGCTTTGTCAAGTCTGATGATGTCATCATCCTACAAATAGACCTGTGGAAAGAAAAAATGCAAATAATGAGTATAGTGTGTCGTGTAAATGGATGCAGGTGTAGCATCATAATGTAGTTAGGTGGGGGTTTGAATCCTATATTTGCCATGTGAATGTGTGGGTCTCTCTCGGTTAAAGCGACTGTTTTGGAGAATACTCCCACCCCTTAAAAGTGGTATAATCATCTTTGTCAAGTCTAATGATGTCATCATCCTACAAATATACCTGTGGAAAACAACAATCCCAGTAATGTGAATAGCGCATCATGTAAATGCGTACTGCTTTGGTATCATACTGTAGTTAAGTAGGGGTTTGCATCCTGTACTTGCCGTGTGAGTGTGTGGGTCTCTTGGGGGTAAAGCTTACATTTTGGAGAATACTCACACCCCTTAAAAGTGGTATAATCTTCTTTGTCAAGTCTGATGATGTCACCATCCTACAAATATACCTGTGGAAAATAGATGTTCTAGTAATGTGTATAGTGCATAGTGGAAATGTGTACTCCTGTCATGTCATAATGTAGGTAAGTAGGGGTTTGATACCTGCACTTACTACCAATGTGTGTGTCTTTCCCTTGAGAGGTGCAACCTTTTTGGAGAATACTCACACCCCTTAAAAGTGGTATACTCATCTTTGTCAAGTCTGATGATGTCACCATCCTAGAAATATACCTGTGGAAAAGAAATGCCTCAGTGATGTGTATAGCGAGTTGTGTAAATGTGTACTGCTATAATATCATAATGTAATTAGGTAGGGATTTAAATCCTGCACTTGCTAACTGTGCGTGTGTGTCTCTTCCTGGGGAAGAGTAAACTTTTTGGAGAATACTCACACACCTTAAAAGTGGTATACTCATCTTTGTCAAGTCTAATGATGTCACCATCCTACAAATATACCTGTGGAAAGAAGAAATCCTAGTAATGGGTATAGTGCGTCGTGTGAATGTGTACTGCTGTAGTATTGCAATGTACTTGGGAAAGAGTTTGAATCTCACACTTGCTGAGTGTGTGTTCCAGGTGTGTGACAAAGCTGGTCAATGTGGAGTGGGTTTTGATTTTTTTTAGTGTATGACATATCACAATGACAACTGTATGTGCATTACACATGTAAGGTAGCTGTGGGGCAAAGCCATATACATACATGTGACCTCAATTATTTCATAGGTGGGTACTCTGCTTTCTTCATGAATGCATCTGTTATCTTTGCCAGAGCGTGCTGGCACTTTCCAGACCTTAGGTCAATTCTGTATGCTAGTGACAAGCTTAGCCACTGTAGTGATCCCTGGGCTACGTCTTCTGTTTCACATCCACTCATCACGGTTTTTATTGAAGAGTGTGAGTGAGGGCTTATGCTTGAGGTATATTTTAATCATGTTCCAAAGCAAGCAAAGTCTGGCAAAGATGACTAATCATTATAGGTGTGCAACAACCTCTGTGGAACTGCATGCAAACCCTTTATTGCTTATGTGCTGCACAGAGGGACTTCCAAAACCCTTTGGTAATGTGATTATCAAAGGAGAAATGACTAAACACATGGCTCTATGTATACATTAGAACCTGTTCCACATTTTGGGGGCTACTATCTATGTTGTACTCTGGGGATACTTTGTTTTCTAAAAGTAGATAACTATGCTTTCTTTGGCTTATAGCTTTACAGCATGGGTTTGACACCAGGTATCTGTCTCTATGATACCCTTTTGGAGGATGTGTGTGTCATCTGGAGAATAAAGTATAGCCCACAGTATGCATTTTCATCAGACGTGGGCAGACATATCCCTACTGTGTTTGCTTGTACCTAAGAAAGCTATATGCCAAACAGGAGTGGTCCCAGGACTGAGTGCAGGTGAATACCACTTGATACTGGCATAGAATTGTACATGAAGGCTGCACATGTTACTGTGTGTCCTACATCTGTGCGTCAGTTGTCAATCCATCATCTAACAATTGTTTATGGTCAGTCTGTTGAGGTTATGTATAATACCAGGATGTGGGATGGGTATGAATTGCTGGTGAGCTATAGCTTGGCTGTGTGGACCTCCCCTCCCTCACCTATAGCCTTGTTAACTGGCTTGATGTCTACTATGTGTATGAGCCATGATTGGGCTTTAGAGAACCTAAGTAAGTATGGTGCAGTGTTTGCAGGTTCATAATGTCTCTGTTAATGAGTTCCATATTGCTGTGCTCCATAGCCTTCCCGATAACATTTGCCTGGCTTATAGGGTGAGAGTTTCCAGGATCTGTTGTAGTTCTACCCTTAATCAATTTATGTTAACATTTGCACTGGGTGTGATGAGGGTGGACAGGTCTAGGAATAAGTATATTAGAGGGTCAGCCCAGGTTTGTTGGTTAGTAGAACAAGCCAGATAGGCAGGATTAAGTTGGTTTGTACATGTGCTGAGGAGGGATGCAGAGTATATTGTGAAATAAATGCTAAGGATGAAGCCGCCAGGTAACAGGAAAAGAGGAATGCCTAAGATGAGGTTTATGGCTGTGGTGAGAGAGGACATGCAGGTGGATGGTGTTACAGCGCAAGATGCAGAGGGCAGGAAGAAATGGAAACAGATGATCTACTGTGGTGATCCCTAATGAGATCATCTGAAAGGAGAAGAAGAAGATGTTGTAGCTCAACCCTTGTGGACTGTGAACACCATTACCATGCGTCATTTTACAAGTATGTAACGTGTATAGAGGCTGCATCTGGACAGAGTGTTTAGGTGAGTGGTGACTTCATATGTCAGCTTGTGTATGACACAGCCAGGGACACTATACAGTACCATTGCCACTGTGGTTTGGACTTTGGTAAATAGATGCTTTAACTTGAGTGTCTGTGAATCATCAGGTTTTATATTCATCAGGTCTGGAAATGTGGCCCTTGTGTAATGACAGGGTGGTGAAATCCGCATTCAAACTGTCTGACAAGAAATTGGTAATGTCAGTCAAATAAGTGTACTTTGTGACCATTTACATTAACTGTGGCCCGATCTGAGATTGCCCCTGTAGATTATACACAATACTAAAGAAAGCTTTAGTGTTGTCTTTGGAATCCTTGCCATTTTGTATTTTGAAGCTTGCCTTGTATGTTTATTGAGGGATTGTATTTTCCCAATGATACTGACCAGAGAGGTTATCCCTTCGTGGTATGTAACTCTCTTTGGTACAACTTCACACCTTCTATTATATACTTAGTTTATGGCAGGGGTCCATGAGACTAATGCACTTTTACTGTATAAGTGAGAATTTCTTGTGTTTGTGATAGCACGGTCCATGCAACCCTGTGGGTGAACAGTGTGCATTACTAAAGGATTAGGCAGCCGGGACAGTGTTAACCTTAGTAATGCAAACCAATGACAGACAGCAACAACAGCATCACCCACAGCAGAGTGTCAGCCCATGTCATACACACACATGCATACTCAAGTTCCAAAATGTGTGAAGTACAATGCATACTGGCCACCAATAGAAAGTATGGAGTGCTAACACTGCCCAATACAGGGCATGTCACCTTGCCCATGTGTCCAATATGCATGTACATGCAGACAGTGCACCTCCACCATGTTCACAAATGGACGCCTACAAACCTGTGTTGCACACATCCCACACTTACTGTCTACTGTATAATGCATGCTGACACAACTACACACATCAGCCAAGTGGCACATGGGCAAGCAAAACACAATTGGAATAAACACTGGTGAAAACAATACAACATTGCTAATTACAGCTTTAATGCATCATGCCTGCTCAGCTACACCTTCAAGGATATCATTACACTTTACTGCTGACAACATGCTACACATACAACCATTGCTATACTTTATTAAAGTCACCCAGTGCATCAGCACCATGTTAGCCTGTTCCTGCATCAATGTTGCAGATGACAGGAGGTGGCACAGGTTTCATCATATGCACAGGGTGTGTTGTTGGTTTGCCAGAGGCCTACACTGAGCCATACAACCGATGTGTGTGTGTTAGTGTGTGTGGGAGGGCCATGAGTACTGTTATGGGCCAATGTTGATTTAATGTGTGCTGGTGTGTGTTTGCCCTAGGTTTCTGGTTTATGTGTGTGTGTCTGCATGCACACAGTTCCACCATGTGGCTGCCATATACGGGGATTTGTGAGACAGCTGCAGACTGTACCTGGCAGGCTTTACAGATCACCATCTCTTTCCATGGATATGGAACCTGTGCCTGGCAGGTGTGCTACAGACAGCATCAGGTATTAATCCAGATTGGGTACTATCCGAAGAGGTTGACAAATGTCCTCTGGATCCAGGTCCCTGCTGGGACTGGCCAGAGCCATGTGCACGTGGTCTGCTAGTACAGACTATGGACAGCCCCCCCAACATTGCTGGGGCTGGTACTGGCACTACAGAGCAGCTGTGACTTGCTGGATGTCCACGGCGACCTCCAGCTGCTGATGTTGCTGGCATACGTCCACGTTGACATCTCAACCATCCTGCACTGTCCTGACACATGGGCATGACATTGTGGAAGACATCCAATGTCTCACCCCAATGTCTATCAGTGACCTCACTGTAGTTACGTATGGCACCTGCTAGGTCATGGATACTGTCATTTACAGAGGTGTAATGAGCCCTCTGTGCCCTTATCCCCTGTCTGGTGTACCGCTCCATTCATGTCTGTGCCTCCTTGACAGCCTGGAACATGCGTGTAGTAGAAAGAGGTGTGGCATGTCTGCCAGGGGCATGATGACCAGCAGTGCTCTGATGAGAACCCCTGGGCATCTGCCTATGTGGTACCATTCCAGACATCTGGCTATGGCTGCTGTGTCCTGATACATGTGCCATAGATACCACACTGTGCTGGCTGGTGCCAACAGTACACTGTCCCTCAGCTAAGAGCAATGGTGATGATGGATGTACAGGCAGTATGACTGTGTGCATGGATGGGGTGGAGACTTGTGTACTGTCAATTGGTGGCCCAACAACAGACCCTGACAAACCTGCCTGTGCCTCAACACACCTATCCTCATCATCACTGTCTGTCTCAGTGACATCAGGTTCCCTGCTGTACTGAACCAGCCGCACCTCAGCACCTGTGAGAGGAAAACAGGAAACACAGTTTAAGACCTGAACATGACTTCAGACCACATGCGCACATGCACACATGCACACATGCGCACATGCACACATGCACACAAGAGCACATTCACAGTGCAAATGCACACATGCACACATGCACACATGTGCACATGCACACATGCACACATGCACACATGCACACATGCACACACACAAAAATACACTCCTCCCTAAAGCAGACACACACAACACCAGCAATCACAGAACACACACAATAGCAGGTGATGGTGAGGTACAGTATCACAAGCAAAACAGTCATATCACACATGTCAGCATGCAGGACATGTGTTGCTCAACAGCATGGAGTGCAAGTGTAGTCAGTCCTTGTTACTAACAGTATACATGGCTTTGATGCATGTGTTTTGTTATTAGGTGATGGCCCTCCCCCTGGAACACAATGCATACATGGACACAACATTGCTGTGCATGTATTCATAACCCTTTAATGTATTGTGCACCATAACTCACAGGTGTACATACCATTGCTGGATGTGTATCTGTGTGTCATATAGGTATCCAATGCTTATTACAGCCTCTGTGTCTTTAGCAAATAATTGTGGACACATTTTTAGCATGATGAGTATTCACACCACATCATCAGTGGTGCATGGATAATTGATTGAATACCGTTCGGCCACATACCCAATGTATGGTACTTATGGTGAGTGTAGATGATATTGTGGACATGCCAGTCTCATCCATGACATGGCATGCTAAAATACAACTGCATATTTAAACACTACACATACCCAATGTGTGTCATATGACCTAGCCACTCAATAGCATCACAAGGCATAAATGTGTCAGTTGTGCAAATGGTGATTGGTATGCATACTGTTTAGAGGTGTATATGTGTGCACACATGCAACATTAAGGTGTATAGCAGTGAAAGCTATGTGTAGTACTGTGGTTACAATAACTGGATGGGGTATAGTACCATAGGCCATCATCATGAAGCATCAGGTGGTCACTCAAGGCTACAAATGTTTCCCAAACCAGCACTAATCATGCTGTGCCGGAACTGTACTACCTTGGCTAAATTCACCATTTCACAACCAGTTGTTACATGAGTTTGTAAAGAGGCCAATAAGGAGCATTCCCTGACATTAATGTGTAGTGTGTTGCAGAGTGTTTAAATGCCCCATGATATGCCTCTACCCCTCAGGTATATTATGTATAATGTGTGGATGAGATTTTAGATACTGGAGTGCGTCTTTACAGAGGGTTTGGGAATCCTTTATGTGTAGCATGTTAAAATGATCTGTGAATGACATAGATGTGTATGTTATGTGCATGTTGAGTATCAACTGTGCCTATCCAATGGTCATTACAGTCTAGCCACATTTGTTTGAAATGGTCTGGGTATTGCATGTGTTTGAGGCAGCTAATCACATTAGTGAGATGTGCGTGCTCTTACACCAAAATGCACAGCATGCATTATGGGTAGGTGTGTTGCATGTTCACATGGCCTACACCTTAACTATGACATGCACTTTTTATTTACAATAATAAATGTCAAACACACTCACCAGCATCTGTCCGCTGCCTTGATGTCAACCCAGAGGGACCTACATAGAGATGAGACAGTTTGTCAGTGGCCACTGTGGCATTGCTACTCTGTGTTTGCAGTCTTACAGTATAACAATAGTTTACATTCACAGGGCTACAGATTATGTTAAAAATGATCAGTATTGCACAACAACAGGCTCCACATATTTGAACGACACACTCCACATCTCACATATGCATGATCTACCAATACAGATAACAGTAGTCTACAGATATGCCATGTTACCTGCATGCTTCATGTGTGCTTGCTGGGTGGCTCCAACCTCCATCATGGTGTATGTCTGCTGCTGTTGTTGTTGGGCAGGTGCCACCAGGCTCAGGAGCAGCTCCTCCACTCTGGTGAGGGGGGGATGGATATTAACACCACCTCCTGTTGCAAACTGTTGTCTACGCACATCAGCAGCATGCTGACGGACATGTCTGAGAAGATCACTGAAGTGGTGGAGTACCTGCTTATATGTCCGGTTATGCAGGCCTACCTCATTGACCTTGCAGACAACATCTTGCCACATTGCAATATGCTCTTGCTGGTCCTGGCTGGTTCGTGAGAACATGAGACGGTAGTGCTGAATCATACTGCTAGTAATGATATCATCTTCAGCTCTACTGTAACTGGGGTTCCTGCAATGGGCCATGATCGCTGGAAGACATAAATACAAAAATATGTCTGAGCAAGTCATATGGCACATTTAACATTATACAGTACAGATATCACTGAACTGCCATATATAGCAACCTATAAGCTAACCGAGAATGAAATACTGTAACTGCCACTTATCACTGCTCACCACACAACTGCTTGAAAGTGCCTTGCTCACTCTCTATTTAATGAACCATGTTTTGACAGCAACAAAATAAAATCACTATATAAGACTATACAAGAGTACCTGACACACTGTATGCAACACAATGCACCACCTAGCCACAGCAGATATACATCAAGCTGATGTGTAAAGAAATATATCATCCATCGCAATCAGTGTAAGGTCCAGTAAATGTATTACTATTATACCACACAACTTGTTAATGGCAAACCCATGGCCAAAATATGTGCACAATTGGGAATATAGGTCGCATACTGCTGTAGTACACTATGAATGTTGCTAGATACGCAGTTATATTTTTTACCACACATATGTCAAAGGACATGTTACAGACATACCCACACACACATCAGACATAATTACAGGACACAAAGGTATGACAACCCAGATAAGCTTTCAGTGTGTACTATACAGTACTGTGTGTCAGTACTTACACAATCTTAATCTGGAGAAATGTAATCTGTGATGAATACAGGGACCACACAAAACAGTGGATGCAAGCAATATGGACATACACCATACTTTGCTGTACAGGCCCAGAGCTTCAAGTAGTACTACAGTACACACAGGATTTGCATTCAACATTGGTACCAATCAGTAATCATAGATGTAGTGCTTTAGCCTCCAATGACACACCATAGTTAAAACCAAGGGAGTTAATCACACTGTATGCAATAGAACTTGTTCTGCCTAGCAACAGAATACACAGATTTTGCTAGGATCAAAGCAAGGACCCATAATACCATGACATAAACAGTTTCCCACTAAGCTATCCCACAGATACATATCTTTGATGTATTCACAAACATATTGACCATCACAGTCAGTCAACAGTACAGAGAATCTATTGCAACAAGTAGATGTAGATGTGTATGAGTATATATATATATATATATATATATATATATATATATATATATATATATATGTACATATACAAATCCATTGGTCTACATATACATATATATGTAGGCACATATACATTTCACCTTTCATAGTGAGAATATCAGTTATACAAAGGATGTAAGGTGTACAGTAATGTAATAAAATTGCACAGTCTTGGGATAAATGCATTGAAGGTGTTCACAGCCCAGGTAGCTTTAGCAGGCCTTACTGGCTTCAACATTGCAAACTGAACAAACCACCCACAGTGTTTAACCACCACATGTCATATACCAGCACTGTATGCTGTCTTGTTTGTCACACACTAAAACCTATATACAAATATGCGCATACTAACCTTTAACAACATATATATCTCCCCCCCTTCACAAACAGTTGCAATATGTCCCCTGATCTATGCACATATACAGATGCGAATATATATGACATATATATATTTCTCCATATGTGCGTGGCATACACACACAAGGTCCACACTGTTGTAAGTCCCTGGACTTCACAGCTGAACTGTTGGGCCTTGTTGCAACACAAACAGGTGTCACATATGAACACACACTAATATTAGGGGGGGGCATATATGGCAACAGATGCTAGATAAGCATACTAGACTGCTACAGCAGTTGCCAATGCTAAGCTACACTTTAATATAACTATCATGCCTGTGTTGTTCTGTCACACCCATGTTTTTATAATGTCAGAGCTAATCCCCCCAACAGCCATTGGCCACACTACTGTACAGAACACAGATAACATGGATCAGATCTTTGACATTTAATGAGCATTTGCTGAGCTACACATTTCACAGGTATGTCCCACTGCCCACAGGTACACACAGTATTGTCCATAGCAGTAGTTAAGAAGAACATCTGTGCATAAAGAAGTACTGCTGCCACATATGAATGGTTCACATTATGTAGACTATTCTTCAATAACATCTACTACATGCCAGTAAATACTTATGTGTCACATACCTTTCCTTTGTATGATTTGGTAATATTTCTTTTTCCTTTTCTCTGTCTCTGTCTCTCTCTCTCTGTCAGCCTCTGCAATAGAGTGATTGAATTTGTTGGCAGATATTGCAGCCTGCTATTGTAGGAATTTTCACATGAGCATGTGATGGCCTCTGCACCAATTAGTGGCCACCATTTGCTAATTGCATGCAGCCTGTTGTGTAGTAATTGCAGTAATCACTGTCATAGCAACCCAGTACTATAAATTGCTGACTCATGTAGGCATGGCCCTTTCAGCTTTCCAAGATGGAGATAATCCTTGTTTGCTCTGGACATCATTGTTTAAGACAGAACTTTGGTATAGTTCTTATATCAGAAGCCAGGGGTGTAGCCAGAGATTTACATTTTGTACTCAGACCTAATGTTGCTGCTTCCAGTACCCACTTGACAGTGTAGAAATGTACTCACCCCTCAAAATGCTACCCCAAGATACATGGAAAGATATACTTTCTTTTCAACTGTTACAATTAACTGCCATACAAAGCTAGTTATTGAGGTGTATTCCTTTGGCACAAGAATTGTTTGTGAACTGCTATACTGTGAATATTCATTTACACAGTTCTAAACAGTTTGTGCTTTTTTAGTGTTGACATTAGCACAAGCTGCTCAGAAAAAACTGGACACATTTCAGTACTGTGAGTATGCTTACCTACATCCTTGGTAGACCCTGCACACAGAGGTATATTCTACATTTGGGTAGGGTTGCAGAGGTACAGAAAGTGTAAGTACTATTGTGTGGATTTTATCTTGCTGGACTTGCAGGGTTGCTGTGTACATGTTATTTTATCAAGGCAAGTAGTCTGTCTGCGTAACTCCCAACTGTGGACCTATTCACATGCTAGCCAGAGAATAGGCTGTTATTTTTTGTCTGTGCACCACACAGGTCTTTTCAGCTATAGAGCAATGGCGTTTTTACAGTTGGTTGCTACCAGTACACGGCTACATCCATTTGTATTTCAGTGTTGTATTCCTACATAAGGGTATGCTACCAAAACTCCTTCCAAAGCTATTTACACAGTGTGTAACAGCAGAAAGGCTGATATGCCTTTGTGTTTCTGCCTCTGCCAGACCTCTCAAACCACTCAGGTACATATTTGAACAGACTCAGGGAAAAGTCAAGAAAAAGTCAGGGAAATCAGGGACACTTTTAAAATATTACTGCCATTAAGTTGAGACATTCAGGGAATCAGGGCATATGAACGAATACACCTTTTCTGAAGTAAAAGAAGTGTCTAACTCTTAATTATTGTCATTATTCATTAAGTGAAATTCACCACCTTTCTGGCCAAAGTCAGTAGTTTTCAGAGGGATTCAGAGGGACAGAGCTAAAATTTGTTTCAAAATCAGGGACACCCTTGAAAATTAGGGACAGTTGGGAGGTATGGCCTCTGCCTTAAACAGATATGCCAGTGTTTGTCCTGCTGTGATACTGTGTGGGGTTGTAAAGTGATGGTGTAACATTATTTCCTGCTAGAATGGCTGCTTCTCTTATCACAGTCATGTAATGTAATCCCACAACTGTTGGTCAACATCCACAGAACAAGTTGTGTGGTATGGTATTCCTATTTTTCCTTTGCATTCACTCATTCTGATGCATGATATATTTATTTAAGCACCAACTTGCCGTATATCTGCTGTGGCTTAGTGGTATTTCATGTTGTGTAGTGTGCGCAAGGTCTGGGGTTCGAGACTTAAAGAGGTGTTTTATTTTGCTCCTGAGCAGAAGAAGGGCCCTCATATACAGAGTGACTAAGGCACTTTTAAGCAGTTGTAAGCAGGTTTGCGTGGGTCTGCACATTGCTTAGCCAAGTGCAAACAAGTGCAAACTCGTGCAAACCTGCTAACTACTGCTTAATAGTGTTTACTCCCGCTAACCCCCGCGCTTATTTCTTTGAAAGAAAAGAAAAATGGGGACATAAGAAAGTGGTGAAAAAGGGGCACAAAGAGGGAAAGACAGTATGGAAAATAGCTTGGGTTGTGCAGGACGGGTGCAGGGAAGGTCCATAGCTCCCCATTTCTTCAACAGCAACAGCTGTGCATATGCAATAAATTAGGAGGTAGATATGGACCCTTCAATCCCTGAGAGAGGGGTGAGGACAACAAAGTATGTTGTAATGCCAATTAAATAACATTTCATGTGTCCAGTGGACATGTGTGCAAAATGGGCAGCTATGTATGGGGCATAATTATGTTTTGGGAGCAGATTGCCCTTTTTTTTTTCAAGTGAGAGTGGAATGTGAGTTAGGGGAAGTAGGTATATTTCGGGAGGTAGGTTGGAGAGGTAAACAGACAAGACAAACAAGTCACATACATGGGTGGTATATGACATATGTGGTGGGTGAACACCTTTGACGGGGAGGGATGTTTGGAAATCGCAAGCCCATGAGCCCCCAGATGGAAACAGTGGGACTGAAGTCCCCACCCATGGGCAGTCACCACTGCACCTTAATAGCTCAGAGAGTGGCTGTGCTTGGGGGCTGTGTAGGAGGGGCAGGCTGACACAGGAGCTGCACCACTTGAGACTCAAGCTGGCATAGAGGTTCTGCAACAGAACGTTCAAAATGCAAATGCAGAAATGCATACACATACAACTGCTACCTTACCTCACCAATAATCACCTATTAACCCCAACACAACACGGATTTCGACCCAGTCATAGCACTACTACTGCTCTTCTCTCCTTCCTTGAAACTGTAAATAAAGCTAGAGACTCCAACTATATTGTCTCTAATCTGCTCCTAGACCTTTCTAAGGCCTTCAACACCATCTCCCACTCCCTGTTACTCAACAAACTCTCTCACCTACATCTTTCCCCCTCTTGCATCAGTTGGTTTTCTAGTTACTTCTCCAATCGGCAGCAATCTGTTAAATGGAAGAAATCCACCTCCTCTTACCTCAACACTGTCACTGGTGTACCTCAAGGCTCCATATTAGGTCCATTATTATTCAATATCTTCATTAATGACTTCCACCACAATATCCCAAATGCTAAAATAGTCCAATACGCTGATGACTCTACTATTATCTGTGCTGCAGACTCCATTCCCTCCCTCAAAAAAATAACTCAGGATGCCTTCACAACCACTGAAAAATGGATGCATGATAATCATCTTGCTCTCAATCCATCTAAAACCAAACTGATACTATTCACCCCATCAAAAAGCATAACTATTGACAAAAACTCTTTCCTCATAACCATTCAAAATAATGCATCCCTAGAAATTGTCTCCAATGCCAAGCTGCTAGGAGCTCTCATTGATAATCAGCTCACATTTGATTCCCACATACAAACAACCATTAAAAAATCACATCAGAAACTTGGTATGTTCTACCGGCACATACGCTTCCTCTCCCCATCTACCAGATTCCTCTTATCTACAACATACCTCATCCCCTCTCTACTATATGGTGCCCCACTACTAACCAACCTTAAATCCTCTACCAAAACAAAACTCTCTTCCTGCTACAACAAAATCACTAAATTCGCCTCTGGCCATAGATCCTCCTCCCACCACTGTACTGTCCTCCACAAACTGAATTGGCTAGAGCTCCCAAACTATCTTACCTATACTCAACTAACTGAAGCTCATAAGCTCATCTTTAAGCCATCACTCTGCCCCTCTCTCTCCTCAGCCTTTACCATGCACCATCCTAATAGACCCCTTAGAACCAGCACTCAGAACCTTCTTGAACTCCATAAACCTACCCGTCCAGCAGGTAAACTCTTACTTTCCTTTGCCCTGGACCACCTCTGGAACTCCCTCCCATCACATATCCGTACTACCAGCAGCCTTCCTATCTTTAAATCTCTCCTCCATTCACACCTATCTTCTCTCTGGGAATGCTCCTGTACCCACCCTGCATAATTCCTCCAGCTACTACACACTCCTTTATCTACAATCCCTTCCCTTCCATAGGAACACTCCTACTATAGTTAACCACTTATGTAAATACTATCTGTGCACACCTACTAACTAGAATCTTAACTAATACTTTCTCTCTTTACATTTATTAGTGAATATAGAAATTAAAAATTGTAAACTTATTTGTTATTCTTGTATTTGCTGTTCTGTTGCTTTTCCTGTTTTTCTTAATACTATCTTGTGCTTATATGTACTACTATGATACTTATCAAACAGTAGATGTTATGTTCTACCTATTATAATTTACTTTATTCTTATTTGTATTTTTGATATTTTTGATATTGTATCTTTGGAGCTTTTCTCCCCAGGACTCCATTGGAAATGGGCTCATTAGGTCCAATGGATTATCCTGTAAAACAAACTTCAAATAAATAAATAAATAAAATCTCTCTACGAACCACAGCCCAGACCGTTTGAAGGGTGATAGGTGGCCCTCCTCCGCCCATGCTTGCACGGGGGGGGGCAGAGCCCCATCCCCTGCAGTGCTTCCACCTGAAGGTGGCACAGAGCCAATGGAGGAGGTGTTCCCAGGCTGGGCACCAGATCTGCTGGTGCCAGGTGCCATGGCCAGCTGAGGTGGGACAGGTGCATCCGCTGGGACCGGCCTTCCAATACGAACTATGTTTTGGAGAGTTTCTTAAAGATATGGGTTAGTAACAGTCAACAGCATTTCCAATTAGTTATAACAGCATGCAGAAGTATTCCCATTAACCCAACACACCAGATTTTCAACAGTTGAAAAGCAAGCATAACACATGCATATTTAGAACAATAGTGGACATTACAACAGCATGAAGGTTGAATTGATGGCAACAGACCACCGATATTGTGGTATTTTAACAGGGCACATGCATAGAAATAAATGCAAATATTTATAAACCAATAGGACATATGTCCCAACAAATGTTTTGAGATTAGACATACTGATTGAGGTGTGGAATTGCATTTTTTATGCACCTATGGTAGGGTGGAAAAAGATAGCTCAATTAACAACTTATATATCCTTCTAGTTTTCACTACATTCCTATTAACTGCAGTTATATGTCCCTTACATGTATTATTACTCTATCCAATGTCCTTATATTGTGCAATTGGATTTTGTTAGATCATTATATACATGAGCTGTATCTTACATACAAACTGTCCAAGATGCAGATGTTACTGCAACATATTTTGAGAGTTGCTCACACACACTACTGCTAGATGGTGTACACTGACAGCTCTTCTTCATATAATCCTAGGATATGTTCAGAAAGGAAAGTATCAGTTATATGTTAGAGCTCCATTTATTTATGGCAGCACACTGTCATTTCTGGGAACCACACAAGTACTTGACACTCCCCCTACACTCATCCACGCTCCATGTAAGCTTTAGAGTTGAGGCAGCATGGCCTCATTAATATGCTAGTCTTACATGGAAGATTAGTAAGTCCTAGGGAATGTAAAATCTTGTTGTTTTGCTGTATATTTTAATAATCTGCATGATGGTAGATTGATCTCATCCTTTATTTTTTGCTATACAAACAACCTCTGATGGATCAGGGACAATTTACATTATAACTGGAAAATAATGAATAAAAAAGACATTACAATTTAGCCTTACCAGCTGAATATAGCTATAACATCCAAGTCACTGTTGCTTCTTTATATAGTGTACTATTTTGGACTTACTTACTTGGTGTATTTTTTTTACTTACTACACAATGTCGAGTTCCAAAAAATGGATCAACAACTACCATTTTATTAAACAGAGTTTATGAGATGTTATGATATATATATATATATATATATATATATATATATATATATATATATACTGTATAATTATAACAGATGTGAATGCACTTTCATGAAAAATGTATGGTAAAAGTGTACATTTCACATTTAATCTTCTGTTTATTCTATGCATGTTATTGATTAAGTTGAACACCCTAAGCTGTATTCCTCTAAGAATATTTTGGGAAACAAAAACATGATGGAATTATGCAAAGCACCTTTTGGCTCTTAACTTAAATAAAATGATTTGCTTTTAAAAGAGAATGCTATTTTTTGCTTTTCATTATTCTGAGAAGGCTTTTTTTAAGTCCTACTCACTGGAAGTTAAAGACTATGGCTGTATAAGCAAAGACATCTTGCTCACCTCACTAAAAAATGCATTTGTATTGGTTAATCTGGTTATCCTACTGATCTGATCTTGTTTCAGATGCAGCTCAGGAGCATGAGTCTCATAAATATAACATGTCTCAGTGATAAAACCATTTAGTACATTACATTTCCATACATGTGGGGCTTTTTTCTTGATCAGGAGACTTGGCACAACATATTTTGTGAATTTTATTTTGAGGAATTGTACAATCATTTACTGTGTATCACAAACACAGCAAACTTTTTTAGATCCTATAAATAGAAATATACAAAAGAGTGGGGTAGAGCGCTTCCATTAGGGAACTGTGTTCATGATATTCTGATGATAAATGACTGAAAATGAGTTATCATTTTAAATATTTATTTGATTTTGTACATTCATGATACTAGATGATGTCATCTTCAAAATCACAACTTGATATTCTACAAGTTGTAGAAGATTGAAGATGTCTTTTGGGATTTCCTTCCTTCCTTCCTTGATGCATTCTCTGTTTATCCACTTAATCAAATCTCGTGTTCCAAGTAATGCGTAGTTTACACCAGCAGACAATTAGCAAATAACTCAGAAAGTTATCTTTGATGTAATTCAACTCCATCATGAGACATACATTCATTTACCAAGTTAAAACAGCACACACACACACACACACACACACACACACACACACACACACACACACACAAGCACACACATGCAAAACTATATATATGCACACATATATATTTTAACACAGACATAAAATGCACACACTCTCACAGCAGCAAACACACACACATATAGAAACACACACTCACACATACATGGTCATATTGGAGGATCAGAGTTTAATCTATTTTTGTGAAATGTGTAATCCAGTTACCACATAAAGAAATAACACTCAAAATTTGCAATCAATGTATATAATATCAATATGTTTCCTCAAGACATTTTTAAGAGAGACAGGATGTAGAAGGATAAAGCCCAAACTTTACCCCAGCCAAACCAGGTTATATTAGTATCTCAAATGTCTGAGCCATAGGCAATGAGGGATGGGTGTGCCTATGCAGGGTGGTGGGGACTAATCATTAAAAACTCCCTGTGGGGGGTTGTGCTCCACAGACAGAAGTAACCCACATACATTGTTGACAAATACAGGAGTGGGGATGGGAAAACAAGGGTAGGTCATTATATAAATCCCCTCAGCCTTAAAAGTGGTTACTGGCACAGCCCCCCGTCGGACACTCCCAAGGTCAACAAGGGTAGGTCATTATATAAATCCCCTCAGCAGCAAAAGCAGTTGCTGTCACCTCACCCCCCCCCATGGACACCCTTAAGATCCACAAAAGCATGAGATCACTTTAAGAAGAAGTAGGAGCAGTTAGGCCTGGCAGTGGATGGGGGTACTGGGTACTGGAATGACTTGGAATGAAGTTAGAGGAAGACACTTTTAAAAGGTAATGTTTTTGGAACCTTTCTATAACATTGTTGCAGAGAATTCACCAACAAAATGCTATGTTTGTTGCTTCATATAACTCTGCTTTTACTGAGACTGAGGTTGAGTGTTTGTTGGAAGATGTCTCAGTAATTGCTAACCTGGTGGATTACTTTGCTAAACATTCTGGTATACAGATACAGCCAGTAAATTATACAGCAATGATTGTTTCAAATTGTTATTCTGCATATCGGCTGAAGGGTTTGCCTTTAGATGTAAAAACTAAGAGCTCTCATAAAATCATCCAAGGCAAATTTTGAGAGAAAAATCGCCAAGGACTCTAAAGAAGAGAGAATTTCCTTCTTTAGCTATGTTAGAAACCTAGGAGAAAGATATGCCAGATCAGAATTAGTTCAAAAAATGTGATCAAAATGATGAAAAAACACACACAACACACACACATTGAGACAGGTTCAGTGCAACCTCCTTCCTCCCCAAAAGAGAGATATCTATTTCAGAGTGAGAGGATTGTAGTTTCCCATCCCCAGCAACAGTCAGGTGAGAACTGCAGAAAGGCACCTCACTGGCAGCATCTGCATGGGATGGGATAGTTCATGGGCTGTTGCCTTCAAACTCAATGAAATTACTCCTGCTGTTTTAATCAGTTGTTACAGCTAGCCTCACTTCAGATACGATCACCTCAGGACAAGGACTGTGGCGAGTCCCGACTGTGGCTGTGCCTTCCCGGTTGGTTGGAAATTACCGCCCCCGCCCACAGCCTTAAGCCCCATTCGCAAAGTAGCGGAGAGGAAGCCTTATCTGCAAATGGAAAGATGGAACAACTTTGGATTGGGAATATGAAATCTTCAGTAGAAACTTTCAAAGGTCTTGGATTCTCAAACTCTTTTTGACTTAAACTGAGATTCTGACTTGGTTGACTGGATGAGGAAGTAGCAAGAGCAAGCCTACAAGGCCTCATAAGTCGACTCCAAAGGCCCTCCACACAAAGCCCATCTAGGCCTCATCAACAATCACATCAGCTTGAATGTAAACCCATACATCACAAGATGAATAAGGAACTGGCTAATCACAAGATGCTGCCAGACCCATTAGTGACTCAAAGTTGTGCCTCTCAAGAGTTGTCACAAGTGTGGTCCCACAGTGGCCTCAGTCCTGGGTGTCCCACAGGGGCATCTCCCGGTCCACCCACAGTCTGACACACCGAGGGTTATGGCTGAAACAAACACAGATGTGAGCTGCAATCTGACACGACACAGATCGAAACCAGAAGCGGGCACAGAAGAAATGGGATAGGGCCTGCCAGAACCAGAAGTTGGGCCAAGCAAGAATAAAATAGTAACGCCAAAAAAATAAGGTTGTTAAACGCCAAAAAAGCCTAGCTACCACTACTGAGGCAAAAAAAGGCTACCCTATCTGGGGACCCAGTCGACAGTAGCTCTGCTTGACACCATGAACAGAGAGTAGTGGGGGACACTTTTCTTAATCATTTCACTGACGACCTCATGTTGCTAAAGAAGTTAGGAAAACATCGCCACATCTAGACTCACTTATTAGTCTAGATCATCAATGCCCTCCTATGATTGTTATGACCCCCCACCTGCCATGATTGATTAGGGACCCCCGCTTCCTCACCAGACACCAAAGGGTCTCTGCAAGGGATAAGGCATCTCAAAACTGAAAGAAACAAAGGGAAGTTCCTCAAAAAAAATCATATGCTGCCCGACCTGTGCTGCTCCAGCTCTATTGTGTCTCATATACCGCTTCAGAGAGGATTTTACCGGTGTTTGAGAGGTGACCTGTAACTGAAAAATAAATTTATGAGATGCACTCCATTAAAGACTTAAACCTTGACAGTGGACAAAAGGGAGCGTGCTGGAGGGACAGATTCATCAAAACAGAATCCCTATGCTGTGGAGGCAAAGAACCTGGTGGGACAGATTCATCACCCTCTTGGTCAATGGATGGGAACATGAGTCAATGTGACAGGGAGCACTCAGAGCTCTTGGATTTGTGACTTCAAGAAAGCAAAAATGAGGATGTTGCAGATTATACAACAGCATTATATTGCAAAGCCACTGCGAGCGGGGCACAGCTTATAATAAGGCTTATAGGTGTAGTTTCTCCAGTATGAACCCAGGACGGCGAACCTATGAACCTATGTAATTTCATGAGTCAAGCATGAGGAAAATTCTGGTTTGGACAGTAAAATACAATTTCTTAGCTGATGAAGAATAAGTACATTCATCTCATGAGGATGTGATATCACAGTGATTTTCACAGCTGAGGATATTTTGTAAACAATCAGCTATATTATAGTGTTCAAGAAAATTTCCCAAACTAGTGATAACAAGAAAGAGGTATAAGAGGAAACAAAGCTATAATGGATTGATTCATTTGGTCTGGTAAATTCCGCTAGGCCTATGACATTTTTTAGGAGTGATGCAATGTAGCATATATACTGACCAGTAGATGATAAGTGCATTCTGAAAGAGAGGAAGAAATTACTCTTCAATGTATCCTTGCATTACAAGCTAACCATTATATCCATTAGCATAGTATGCAGTTCCAAAAATGGGAAGTGCCAACTTTTTTAGTATCCAGTAACATGATTCATTAAAGTCAGTTGTAATATTGTTCCACTGCAAACATTCATATAAATGGTCAAGTATCACAGGATATTGCTATTGCTCTATGTAGAAATAATTCTTGTGGTCTTCTTTTTTTTGCTCAAAGCTCTACACACTTTCATGGTTCTATTATCTGCTGAATGGAGAGAACTGTCTAACACTGCATTGCTTTTGGCAATGCTAGTCAATTAACTTTAACAGCTGCACATGCCTCACAAGTTTGATTTTCACATTAGTAGACAGTCGAAAGAAATATTTAATTTGTCGGAGATGTTCAATTAGCCAGCCAGTTCAGTAGAAAGTATATGCTGGTAGTGGATAATAAAGCATAACACAATACCACAGGTGCCTGCTGCTATATTGATGCATGTATCATTGTGATGATCAGCATAACAACAGTGTACCTTGGATTCACCATTCTCTCCAGTCATGGGATAGAACAATTCATAAATAATGCAGTCTGCTGTGTCATGTATGCAGGGTTTTTGGGATATAAATTGTCAAAGGAAAAAACTTCAAAGACCAATTCACACAAGGTTCAAGTAAGGCACCCTTTATTAACTTGCAGCAAGGAGACAAAGCATGCTGGCAGAATGGTTTGTCTGGACATTAATAATTAGTATGGCATTTTTATACAGTTCTTTCCATGTTACACAGAAATGTTACTTCTATTGCTGACATAGTTAAACACAGCTTTCTGTATTGCTCTACAAAAATGTTACTAGACTAATTGCTGACTAGTTGAGAATAACTGCTGATTTACAAAACATCTGAGAAAAACAACCTGGCCTTGGGGCTTATTTTAGCCCACCACAAACTTTCAATTGTTCAGTTGTACAGTTCTAATATATGTGTTACATTTTGGCTAGATTTAAGGTACATTTCTAGCTTAGGTACAAGTAATGCTGACTACGGTTTATACTTTCAAGCATCCATTCTGCTCCTTATCAAAGCTTCTAACAGCTGTGTACTTTCTCATGACATAAGCAGAAAATCAATAACTCTTTGTTAAGTCTCATGACACTAGTAGAAATGAAACACTTCTTGTTATTTGCTGACATTAGCAGAAAATAGAATGCGTCTTGTTATGTTTCTAATAGCTGTGCAGATTCATGCAGTGTGAACAGAATAAATGTATTAACCCTTTTAAACCTCGATGCACTAAGCATGCATATTACTAATACATATTTTTCTAACATTTCCCCCCTTTCAATACTTTTATTCTACTTTCAAAATAAGCATAAACCGTTTTTTTTTCTTCCCCTAACCTTTTCCTACTCAGGATTTGCAGTTAAGAGAGTCATTCAGTTTAAACTTATGAAAGCATTTTCAATTTTTCAACAATTCTTCAAGTTCAGCACCTTGGTATAAGGTTTCTGAAAATGACATATCTATAAAGTCTTTAATCAGTCTTTTCATGCAGGGAATGCAGCAGCACACAAATACCACCAGCAGGATCATTCCTACACAGATGGCAATCAGGATGTTCATTAGGATACTGCCCCACCCCCCAAACAATCTCTGGAAAAAGTCCGTCATTGGATTTGGTCCTGGCTTGGTCATAGCCGACACCTGCTGAATTACCTTAAGGTGATTGTCTATCTCGTGTTTGTGGTCAGGAATATACGAACAGCACTCCTCCTGGATTAAAGCGCAATTACCTCCTCTCGCCGCTAGGGTGAAGTCAAGAGCCATGCGGTTTTGAAGCACTACAGTTCTCATGGCAGTCAGTTCATCAGTCACCAATTCTAGGGCAGAAAAGGTTGCATTGCTCATTATTTCGAGAAGTTTAGACAGTTTTCTCAGTTCCCAGATTGATTTTGTTGCTCCATATGCTGGCAATACACCTGCCCATGAGATGATGGTATCACCCAAGTCCATATGTGACAGCCCATTTTTCCCTAGGTTCACAGCATGATGGTTTTTCCAGCCCGCATTGACTTGCTCCACTGGGTTGACAGGTTTCTTGATTTCTCGTCGAACATTCCGAATTTTCCCCTGAAGTAAAACTGCTGTGTGTCGTATGGCCGGAACCAGGTACCCCAAATAACAACTGCCGGACCAGTTCTCAGTTAACCACTTATATGCTTTCCTACCACATACAAAGTAGCAATCTTCTACTTTGGTAGTAACTTTACTATGTCCTGGCTCTGAATGAAACATTTTTTTGTCAACTATAATCAGTTGTTTATAGAGGTCAGCATTATGTTTTACTTCATCAGTTGTCCTATGCATCAGTTCAAAAAATGAATCATAGCTTGTGTTGCAATTGGAACCTGTGTTGTCAGTTTTATTGTAGCATCTATAGGGAACAGTCACATTGCAATTGCTCCAACCCACCTCAACTGTATCATTTTTGTAAAAACACACAGTCCCCTTCTGTCGAACAGACAAGTGCAATGCTACTTTATCTTGTGATGTGACATCTGATGTATCATAGACTAAGTTTTCCCTGGTCTTGTTGGCTCCTAGGGGGACTGAAGTTAACAATAACCCGCTGTATGCTGTAGGCAAAGCTGTGCAAATCCAGCAATTCGAAACATTGAAGGTCTCAGCATACACATATTTGATTGCCTGGTAAGTGTTGAAGTTTGGGTGCCACTCTACGTGCAACTCTCCACATTTATTCAGTTCAGTTTGTGTGGCTGGGAAAAGGAATGGCCACAACAAAAAGATTGTTGTCACTAGTACAGTCAACAGGATGATTATGCAATATGTTTGAGGAAACAGTTGTTCTGCGTTCCTGTTTTCTCCGACTCTTCCGAATAGGTACATCTGGATCTTACTGGATCCTGTCATCTTTATTTCAGACATGTGCTCTTACTCTCTGCCCTAATAGGACTTTCAGCACCAATGGTTTCTTCACTGGGGTTGAGACGGATCGGTCCTATTGATCTGACCACCCTTTGTAACCAGACTTTGTGCTGAGGGCCCCGATGGAGAGGTAAGATTTTTGTCCAGTTCAAAGTTTTAACTAGTTTGCAGTGCGTCAAGTGGATCCACGAAGCTCGCTCTGCTATCTTGACTGCAGTGAGTGTTGAAAGAAGCACCTGGTGTGGACCTTCCCACCATGGTGATGGCCAATTCTTCTTCTTTATGGCTTTTATCCACACCCAGTCCCCGGGTGTCACTGCCACCTCTGATGTGTCGGTTTGTTTTCTATCTGAAACAGAATTTGACTGCAACAGATGTTTAGAATTCATGACTTTCTTCATATATTCAACTAGTGTAAAATCAGCTTCCTGGTCTGAGGACATGAGAAGTTTCCACTGGGGTGTATAATAAGCCCTTCCAAACAGTTTTTCAAAAGGAGTCAATCCTTTTGCAGTCAGAACAGTTCTCATGCTCAACAGAGCCAGGGGCAAACAATACAGCCTATTCTTTCCTGTCTCAGCTATTAACTTTCTCAATTTGTTTTTTTAATATACCATTATGCCTTTCAACTAGCCCTGCAGATTGCGAATGGTATGCACAATGATTTTTTAAAGAAATACCAAAATGCTTACTTAACTGCTGTATGGTTTGGTTTACAAAGTGTGTACCATTGTCACTGTAGATCCTTTCCAGAATGCCGAATCTAGGGATGATTTCTTTGACAAGTACTTTTGCTACCGTGGCTGCATCTGGATTTTTGTTTGGAAAGGCTTCCACCCATCTGGAAAACATATCTACAATGACAAGACAATACTTCCTATTTTCACATTTGTTCAATTCTATGAAATCCATACAGATAGTATGAAGCAGATATGGTGGTATAGGGAAACTCCCTTGCTTGGGCTTTAACACCCCTTGTGCATGATGTTTGTTGCAAATTTGACACGTCAAACAGAATTTTTTAGAGTAGTTTGTAAATCCATATGTTGTGAACCCCTGGTTCACCAGCTGTACCATCCCCCTGTTGAGACATGGCACTGCCCATGGCTCAACAAAGCTGCATATCTAAACAAATTAGATGGTAGTATTGGTTTCCCTTCTTTAGAGATGTACAGCCCCTTTTCGATAATTTCTCCTCGTTTTACCCATCTTTGTTTTTCAGCTTGCATAGTGAGTGTCTGCATTGTTTTTAACATTTTTAAGTCTAAAATCTCAGAGGGTTGTAGTTCCTCATTTAAAAGAAATACTTCTGTGGCTGCTTGTTTTGCAGCTGTATCAGCTTTCGCATTACCTTTTGAAATCCTATCTTGTTGCTTGGTGTGAGCTGTGCATTTACAAATGGCTACTTTCTGAGGTAATTGAATAGATTCTAAAAGATCTAAAATAAACTGTGCATGATTTATAGGTTTGCCAGTAGATGTTATCTTTCCTCGGTTTTTCCACTGTTGGGCAAAAACATGTACAGTAGAAAAAGCGTACTGGCTGTCAGTAAAAATGTTTACACATTTACGCTTTGCTAAGGTACATGCCCATGTCAAGGCAATCAATTTTGCTGCCTGTGCAGATAAGTTGTGTGGTAAAGGTTTTGCTTCTATAATCTCAGTGTCAGAAACTACTGCATATCCTACTAGGTTCTGTTCTGCAGGACCCCTTTTGCACGAACCATCCATGTAGTATGTCACCTCGGCATCATCCAAGGGGACATCCGTGAGATCTTTTCTAGGTAGTGTCTTTTGCTCAATTACCTGCAGGCAGTGGTGTGGTGTGCCATCTGCAGGAGTCGGGACCAGAGTAGAAGGGTTCAAAGTCGTGCATCGCTAATTGTAATGTGAGGTTGGCTCAACAATATAGTCATACAGGAAAGATGCCTAGCAGGGGAAAGATATGCCACCTTTTCTTGTAGTAAAATAATCGCAACTGCATGAGGCACTCTCAAAGTGAGAGGGTGGAATAAGACTACTGAGGCCGAAGCCTGTACTGCCATTGCAGCTGCAACTACTGCTTGTACACAGTGGGGTAAGGACCGTGCCACTGGGTCTAGTTGTGATGAATAGTAAGCAATGGGGCGTTGCTTATCCCCATGCTGTTGTGTTAACACTGATGTCATATAACCTTGCTTACAATCTACAGTTTGGAAAAAATGTTTATGATAGTTTGGTAATCCTAGAACTAATGAGGACGCTATTAACTGTTTCAGTTTGCAGAACGCAGATTCTGCCTCTGGTATCCATTGTAATAAATCCTGTGCTGCCATAGGCTTCTTATATATGAGGTCAGTCAGAAGTGCAGATTCCAAAGCATAGTTTGGAATCCAGCTCCGGCAAAAATTAGTTGTACCCAGGAAGGACATAATTTCCTTCTTGGTAGTGGGTTTTGGTGCCTGTAAAATCGCTACTTTTCTGTCCTCATCTAATGTTCTACCTTCCTTGGATATTACATATCCCAGGTATTTGACTTTTTTTTCCAAAGCTGCAGTTTATTTTTATTTACCTTATGTCCTTCAACAGCTAAGAATTGTAATAGTGCTATGGTATCTTCTCTACAATCTTGCTGGGTGGGGGCCGCCAGCAAGATGTCATCAACATAAAGTAAAATCTGACTGCCTCTTGTTGGGGTGAATCCCGCCAAGTTGCTTGCCATTTCTTGTGAGAATATTGTTGGACTTTCACAATACCCCTGTGGTAGTCACGTATATGTATACCTTTTCCCCTGAAATGTGAACGCAAACCAATACTGGCTGCCAGGGTGTATCGGTATCGAAAAGAACGCATTGCTGATGTCTACCACAGAAAAATACTTCTGTTGCAGTTTTAAATCATTCAACAGGGTGTGTGGGTCTGGCACCATAGGTGCCCTTGGTATTACTGCATCATTTACAGCTTGTAAATCTTGGACCATACGCCATTCTCCATTTGCTTTTTTAACTGGAAATAAGGGCGTGTTACATGGTGAATCGGGAGATTCGACTAGTATCCCTCCTTTAAGTAAGGCTGCTATAATAGGCTTTATTCCTGCCTCTGCATCTTTTCTTAAGGGATACTGTCTTTTTTGTGGTCTGAATGCTGACTTTGGCATGATAGTTACTGGTCCCGCTGTATGAATAAGTCCTACCTCTGATTTTCCTGTTGACCAGAGAGTCTCTGGTATATTTTGTAAGGCATTCTCTTCCTCTTTTAATAGGAGTGCTAATCAGCTGTCCTTGCTAGACTGGAAGTGCACGGCTGGGTGGGTCTGAGTTATCCAATTCAACTTCTGTATTTGTATTCCCTGTTCCGACAGTTCTAATTCTGTCTGTTTCTCCCATCTCGTGACTTTTTCTCCTAGGTCTGCCCATTCTATATTTTTGTTCTTGGTTAAGCTAACATGTGGTACTCGATTAGATTTATAAAGTGTAAAGAACTCCTGGGGCAATGAACAGCTGGCTACACTGTTCCCTTCTGTGTCCCAGTACAGGTTACATAATATCAATCTGTTTGCATGATTCTTAAACAATTCTTGCTCATATTCCTTGTCAGGTCCTGGTGTGTTACAATAATACAGGATACAGTCCAACAGGTGTTGCTTATCATTGTCAAGGGAGGGGAACTTGCTGATGGCTACATTCATTAATTCTTCGGTCACAGTCCCTGGACCAGTCGTAACCAAGTCCTGGCTGTACCAATAATACATTTCACCCTCCGATTGCACTGCAAAGGTATCAATTTGTCACTGTGCTTCCATACCCTGCATGGTTGGGATTACTGCTATACCGAATAGTTGCATGAGGTCTCTGCCCAAGAGGTTTACTGGGCATTTTGCAGAAACAACAATTTTGCATTTCTGAGTCAATCCTGAAACTGGATCAGTTATTGCAATATTACGGGAGAGGGGCTCCCGATACAGCTGTCCATTAGCTGCTTTTACCAGTATGTAATCAGGTGACTCCATGTTTTCTGGCAGTTTGAAGGGATGTATCAGGGTTCGTGATGCCCCTGAGTCACACAAGAATTTGACTTCCCTCCCTTCTACCAAGAGTGTAACTTCTGGTTTTGAATCTGCTAAATAGAGCTCCAAGCTCAATAAAGCTAGGTCTAATATTTGATTTTCTTCATTGTCACTAACTTCTTGCACTTCCTCTATCTCTTCTGTCACATCCTCTACTCCCTCTATCACATTCTCATTTGTCCTTTCTTTGCTATTCCCTTCTAGTGATTCCTGACTACCATATAGTCAGTCCTCACCCTCCTTGTCTTCCGTGGTTGCCTTCTTGTTTTTCCTGCAATCCTTTGCCAAGTGTCCCTTTTTACCGCATTTAAAACATTCACCCCTTTTCTTTCGCTCTTCAAAGTCCTCTGATCATTGATCAGATTGCTTGTTTCCCTGTGCGTTTTTCTTGCCCTTTTTCCCGGACTGTACTACATAAACTTCTGCTCCATCTTCTACAGAAAATACTTGAGCTTTCTTTATCTTTTTGCTATTAAAATGCCTTTCGGCATGCCTAGCATATTCAAGTAATGACTGTAACCTGTTTGTACAATGGTCTACCATGTGTTTTGTAATAAAACTGCTTATAGGTGCAATACTGCCCTTTAAAAATGCATTCTTTAACTGCTGTTCATATGGGGAATCTTGTGTTTGATCTTCAGGAACCTGCATTCCACAGTGGTAATTAAAACATTCTAATAGTCTGGCATAATACCGGTCAATAGTTTCACCTTCTTGTTGGATGCATTGATTATTGCAAGTCCAGTCTGCCCTGGGTTTCCATTTTTCAGAAATGCGGTCTGTAAGACCTTTTACTCTGGTGTCTAATTCTGCGCTGCTATGTGGGAGGGGTCTTTGTGCAGCGTCACGGGGATTCCAGTTCCCACTAATCATATGCCAATCTGGCCCTACTATTTGTCTAACTACCTTTTCTACCTCTTCTCCATTTAAGTTATAACTCAGCCTCATTCCTTGCAAATCTTCTGAGAATTTTCTAAAATTAACTTTTGGATGGGGAATTCCCTCAGTGGCTTTCCGGATATCTTCCAGAGTCCAAGGTCTATACACTAAAATAGTTGGGTCCTGATTATCTTGTCCTGCCTGAGGATTGGGCACTTCTATAAGTGGGCATATTTCTTCTTCACTCATAGATCATGGATTCTTAACCATTTGATATAATTTGATGCTTTCATTTGAGTTACCTGACCTTGCTCAAGATCTGGTCCTGATGGGATCTCTAATATATGGTTTTATTTTCATAATGCCTCTTTCTTCAGTGACCACAGGATATCGTGGGGGTGGACTAACCTGTTCACTTGCTTCATATTCTGGTAAGGGAGGTGGAGGTGCTGATGCTATTATTAAGTTATTGTCCTCCTTATCTAAAAACATTGTTTTTGAATTTTTGTTCTTTTGTTCCCTACGGTTTACTTCTTCAATCCACCTGTGTGCCTGAGGAATTCCTAATTTACATTGCTTTTTACCCGACCTTTGGAATTGGTTTTGAGCTGTTTGACAAGTTTGATAAGCGAGGATTTTTCTAATTTTTCGTCAAATTCATATTTATTAACCCATTTTGAATAATATTTAATATTGTCGGCGCGCTGCGACTGCATGTATTTTGCATCTTCTGTTAACAGCAGATTTTGGGGTCTTTTTGTGCAATTATTACCCATTTTGTTCTACCCTTTTGATCATTACGTAACTTCTCTTATTTTTAATGTGGTACCACGGATTTTGTTATAGTATCTTCAGAATGACTGCCTACTTATTCTGTTTCTCCTGATCTATGAACAGACAGTAATCTTTTCTGTCCCTGACTTGTAAGCAAAAATACAGTCTTGACAAAAACAATACAAATCTAGTCCCTGATCTAAAACAGAAAACAGGAAAAAGTAGATTCACCTTACCTGAGCCTACATGATTGATCACCTGATTTGTGGAGACCTGTTCTTCAGTCGCAGATCAGAAAGTGTCTGGCCTTTTTTGAATGACTCAGTCGGAGGGCTTTTCGAATAAGAAGAACTGATTTAGTTTCTTCCCTGTACGGTTTCAACCACCTGGCCCATCTGATCCGAGGTGAAGAGAGGGTTCTGGTCCGAAGGACCAATCTGTCAAAGGAAAAAAACTTCAAAGACCAATTCACGTAAGGTTCAAGTAAGGCACCCTTTATTAACTTGCAGCAAGGAGACAAAGCGTGCTGGCAGAATGGTTTGCCTGGACATTAATAATTAGTATGGCATTTTTATACAGTTCTTTCCATGTTACACAGAAATGTTACTTCTATTGGTGACGTAGTTAGACACAGCTTTCTGTATTGTTCTACAGAAAATGTTACTAGACTAATTGCTGACTAGTTGAGAATAACTGCTGATTTACAAAACATCTGAGAAAAACAACCTGGCCTTGGGGCTTATTTTAGCCCACCACAGACTTTCAATTCTTCAATTGTACAGTTCTAATATATGTGTTACATTTTGCCTAGATTCAAGGTACATTTCTTGCTTAGGTACAAGTAATGCTGACTACGGTCTATACTTTCAAGCATCCATTCTGCTCCTTATCAAAGCTTCTAACAGCTGTGTACTTTCCATTGGCATAAGCAGAAAATCAATAACTCTTTGTTAAGTCTCATGACACTAGTAGAAATGAAACACTTCTTGTTATTTGCTGACATTAGCAGAAAATAGAATGCTTCTTTTTAAGTTTCTAATAGCTGTGCAGATTCATGCATTGTGAACAGAATAAATGTATTAACCCTTTTAAACCTCGATGCACTAAGCATGCATATTACTGATACATATTTTTCTAACATTTATGTATATTGTGTAATCAAGAACTTTAGTCTTGATAAAACTCCCATTAGTAGGAACAGATCTGTGTCTTAGTGTCATGCCATTTTAAAGGAGAGGCCTGAGATTGTTACTATTACTATAACAGTGTTATGTGGGTTTTGTGGAAATACATACACAGTAAGAGGGTATGAGAAATAACTGGGTAAGGAAGCTTAATTATTCAGAACAAGTGCAGGAGATGACTAGAAGCCCATAAAGGAATAAAAGGGTAACATGGGATGAGAATGAATAATGGAGGTTAGTATGTTTTATGTTCTTTTTGACCCTCCACTCTTCTCTGAACCATTATGTACAGCCCTCTGTTTTATTTGATCCTGTACTTTCTGGCATCCAAGGACACTGGGCATGGGACGTATGTTCTGGGGAGTGTGATATGTCACAAGGCTTTACCAGGTTTCAAGCTTCAAAATAAGTCTGTTTCTTAACAGCACAGTTTGTTTGATGGTGCTTGCTGCACCTCCTGAAGACAATGAGGTGTGCAGTGTACTTAACTTACAGAGACTGATTGATTGAGTTGAAGTTTGTTAACAAAGGTAAAGCACTGATCCACCTAGGTAATTTTTAGTATCAGTGTGGGGAAATACAACAAAACAAATAAAAATTTAATCAATATCAATACAACACTAATTAACACAAAACATGAAGGCAGGTATTAGTCAGAATAATGTAGCATAAATGAATGCAGTTATAAGTACACGGGATACAGAACTACAAAGAACAATGTATTTAGGGATCAGTGGATAGACGCAATGAAGGAAAGTAAGATATGAGACAAATGAGGGAAGGAAGGGAAAGGATGGAGACACAAAGAAGAGAGAAACAATATAAAAAAATGAGGGAGAAAAAGACAAGGATGGAATCTGCAGCTATATTCTGCCTAGATTGAGAAGGGCCATGCAGTACTACAGTGCTTTGCAGGCATATTTCATGATAAGCCATGGTGCACTCACATGAGGAAGCACCACATAGACACACTGCCTCAGCTGCCCATCAAGTAAGACCCATAGTATGCCTGAGTAAGATATACAAACCCTAAGACAAAAATACAGGAAATTATAGATCTCATGGCAATAAGTAAGTCCAGTAATTCACTTCTATTTTAATGTGTCTCATGCTAAAACATAAGCTAATCAATATAGTGTTTTATTCTTTAATAGAAAGTAGTCACATATATTCCTGATACCTAAGCTGAAATAGACTTAAGTCCAAAAAAAACAGCATGGAGTGAGGGTCAGGGAAGTAGATGGACATTAAGCTCAAGATGCTCATAAAATGACCCTGTTTGGGATCCATGTTTGCTAAGGCCAGCCCTGCAAACAGCTTCACTGACCTTTTGCATTTTCTACCATACTACCTGTCAGCAAATAGATATAAAAAATACAACAGCACAAAAAGTGCATTGAAATTTGGAATTCCATTGAAATTAATCAAATAGTGTAAACGAATAAGACACCCATCTCTGAATCAACTAGGACAGACACTGCAAGAATTAAATGTTTGAATTGGGTTCAGTGCTGTACTCTATATTGTATTCTCTTCCATTTATTTCCCTTCTTATTATAGCAGTTTAGGAAAAATGAAGTTTTATTGTAAACAAGCTTCCCTATATAACTTCACACGCAAACTGACTGGAAAAGGTTAAGATTGTATTTAAAATCAGGACTTTGTGAAACTAGTTCATCTGATGTTGAAAATCTCTGTTTATTTATTACCATTAGGACCTTGGTTCCATCCTTGGAACCAAAATGGCTGTTTCCAAGCTCATGCCAGTCAAAAACTCTCAGCTAAGGCCTACCCATAATGCCCCTCTCCTAGTTACTCCAGATCTCATTTGCCATGTTCCTCGTCAGATGTGCTAGCCATCTCTCTCAAAGCTAAGCAGAAATGTGTTAATTTTAAGACAGTTTCTTTTCAAAATTATTTAATTTTTGTCAAGTTAGCCCTTTCTCACTGTCGCCTATAACCTAGGCCTATTTCCTACCCTTTTCCTTGGTAATTTAATTTTTTTACCTTTACTGGTACTGTCCCTCTCTCCTGTCTTTGACAGGACTTTCCTTTTTACTAGTGGTATTTTTTCCCTTAATTTTTCTATAGGATAGCCTTGTTGCCTTACTATGTCAGACAAAGCTAAGTTGGGATTTAAACAGTGTGACAAGTATGGACGTAAGTTGCCTAACTCAGATACACATGTTCGTTGTGTCTGCTGTTTGGGCATGGATCATATTAAAGCTGACTGTGACATTTGTGGTAGTTTTAGTAATTGTACACTAACAGAACATGAAAATAAACTTATCTTAAAAGGATTACTCAAGACACCTTTGTCAGAGACTCTACCTGGGTCGAAGGTCTCATCCCCTCCAAAGACCAAAAAAATATAATGAAAAATGGATTACTCAAGACACCTTTTTGGAGGCTCTATCTGGGTCGGAGGTCTCACCCCCTCCAAAGACCAAAAAACATAAAAAAAAATGGAATACTCAAGACACCTTTTTCAGAGGCTCTATCTGGGTCAGAGGTCTCACCCCCTCCAAAAACCAAAAAAACATAAGGACAAACGGAGTCACTCACTTCCTGCATCTCCATCAGTTATGGAACCAATTCGGCTCCGTGCTTCGCCAGGGCACTTGGTGCAGACCTCTCCAGCACCAGGCTCTTTGTCTTCTCCCTTGGTGCTGTCCATGATATTCACCCCTATTTCAGTTCTGACCTCAGCACCACTAACTTCAGTGGCATCCTTGGATCCGACATTGGCTCTGATGATTTTACCTGCTTTGGCACCATCCCCAGCCATGGTGCCTACAGTTTTTTCAGCTCCATCAGTTCCAAAACTCAAATACCTGCCAAGAACAATATACTTCCACTCTGGTGCATACTGTCTTGGTTCCAACAGCAGTGTTTTCCCTGTCGGCACCATCCACCCTTGCTGCATTGGCTCTGGTGGAACTGATGCTCTCCTGAAGCAGTGCTTGGACCATCCATAGCTTGGTACCTAGCCCGGTGCCTATTTTCTTGCTAGTGCCATCTATGTCAATGGCTCTGATGGCTTCCAGTTTTCTCAGAGCTCCTCACCTGGAGGTGGGCTCCTCATGGCGAGGTATGACCCCAGTTCTGAGGTTGCCCCTCCCAGTTCCAGACTCCCATCCCTCCTCAGGTGGTTCTGCTGTACAGGTAATGGACTCACAGTCCAGCAGCAATGACATCAGTATCAGAACCCTACCCTAGCATGCACCTCTCCCAACCTTCTATTTCAGGATCCTGGGCACGGGAGTCATAACAATCATCTTTGAAGGGAACCCATTCTCCTGAGTCCTCCTCAGAAGAGCCCACTAGGGAGCCACCCCAGAAGAAATTGTGTGAGAGGAAGCACCTTGATTCACAGGAGGAATCTATCACCAAAGACACTGATTGTGATGAGGGGAAGGGTCCCCACGGTCTTCCTCAGATGACATCTCATTCGGAGACATTCTCAATATCCTCAAGCAGTGGGGAGACTGGAAGTCCTATAACCCTTCTTCTGAGGAATTGGTGTTCCTGCAGGCCTTCTGTCTCCAGCCATCTACTTCCTGGGTGACTACACCGGCAGATGACCTTGTTAAAATCATTGTGCAGTGTACCTGGAAGGCCCTGGACAATGTGACACTGTCCCTCAAAGGCCAGTCAAAATATTATATCTACACCTGAAGACCAGCCACACTGGTCCTAGCAGTTGACAGTTGATTCTATGGTCATGGCGGCGGCCACCAAGTGGGAACTGGTGGAAGATAGTTCTACTATCCATCCTCCAAATAGAGAGTCCCAGACCATGGACAGACTAGGGAAATTGACCTATGCCATTCGCCATTCTGCCGCTGTACTATCTGGCACACTTTACTCTCCTCCAAAGAGACCTAAATTCTGAAATGTCTCCCTCTTTAGTGGGGTACTGCCTGATGAGGTGTGTGATGCTGTCAACTCGCAGCTAGCTACCCTTGAATCCATCTCAAACTCCTGGATGCATTTGATATCTCACTCCACTGAGGGGACAGCTCGAGCTGTCGCATCAGGCATCATGAGACGTAATGCTTGGATGTGGTTGTGTGACTTCATAGACTCCATTAAATCTTCCTTCATTAATGCACCTGTCAAAGAATCTGCACTTTTTGGTCCCAAAGTACGAGACACACTTACACGTAGTGAGAAAGATGGAAAGAGCTTGCCTGCTGTGGGCATATGCCTTTCCAACCCCCAGAGGTCCTACTCCAGGAACCAAAAGGGAGGAAATATGTGGTTCAAGAAATCCCAAGGACATTTTTGGGACACTCATGGTGAACAATCCCCCCAGGGCAGAGGGGGCAACTCATATAGAAGATGTCCCTTTTGGGGCAGAGGGGGTCCACATAACCAGGGCACTAGAGATTCTTTCTCTGACAGACCCTACCAGCGCTCCTGAGCAGCGTCCTGATTGCTTTCCTCTGGAAGCAGTCAGGGGGTCTTTTTTCTCTGCATCTACCAGCCTGGCATCTTATTACTACTGATGTTTGGATGCAGAGAATAATATCCAGAGGCTACCAAATACCATTTGATTTAACTCCCATCCCCAATGTACCACCCAGTCAGAGGGAATTAGCCTTAGAAATAGAAAAGCTGCTAAGGAAAAGAGTCATCCAACCAGTACCACCAGACCAGACAGGATCCAGGTTTTACTCGAGGTTCCTTTTAGTGCCAAAAAAAACAGGGGAATTGAGACCAATCCTGGATCTCAGCCTATTGAACAAATTTATCAAACTTCAAAATTTCCGGATGGTCACGATACAGTGCATTCTTCCCTTCCTAGGGAGGGATAACTGGATGTGCTCTATAGACCTCCAGGATGCATACTACCACATAAAGATGGATCAGTGCTTCCAGAGGTTTCTCCACTCCTGGCTGGGAGCCAATCACTACCAGTTCAGGGCACTGCCATTCAGTCTCTTGACAGTCCCTCGAGTGTTCACCAAATGTATGGCAGTTGTGGTAGCTCATCTTTGACTACAAGGATTTCAGATGTTTCCATATTGAGACAATTGGCTCCTTACCGCTCTGACCAGGAATCTTCTTACACTCAAGGTCTCGCTCTCTGCTTGGGGATTACAATCAACAAGGACAAATCTCAATGTCTCCAATGAAGACACTGGAATTCATTGGGGCAGTCTTTGACACAACATCCTGTCAAGCTTCTCTCCCCCCTCACAGGTTTTTGAACATAACACACCAAATCCAAGACCTTCTACCTATGTACCAGCACGTCTTATACTGCACCTCTTAGGCTCCATGGTGGCTGCCATTATGTTGGTAACACTGGCAAGACTGCATATGAGAATCCTACAGTGGCTCCTTTCCGCACATTGGTCATTGCTAATTTATCCACTCAACCACATGATACGTCTTTCAAACTGTTACAAGGAAGAAATGTTATGCTGGATGAACCCACAAACGAATCTTTGGTATTGACCATCCTGTCTTCCCCAGCCCACAGCCACGGTGACCACAGGCACTTCCTTGTTAGGGTGGGGGGTCATTTCCAGGGAAAGACTGTCCGAGGCACCTGGTCCCCCATGGAGGTCAATTTGCACATAAATGTCCTGGAACTGAGGGCAGTTATCCTAGCATTGCAAGTGTTCTATGTACCCCTATCCTCTGGGACCATTGCAATTCAGTCAGACGACATGTCAGTCATCTGGTATATCAACAAGCAAGGTGGAACCAGGTCTTATCCCCTGTGTCAGGAAGTCATGTGGATTTGGCACTGGGTGATAGTGTCCAATCACTTCCTTATAGCAGCAGACATCCCCGGGAGTTCCAACCTTATTGCGGACAATCTGAGCAGGAACATCCTGATGCCTCAGAAATGGTCCCTCAACCCTGTAACAGCAGATTGGATCTTCCAACTCTGGGGCAAGCCTTGCTGCAACCTGTTTGTTTCCCACCTTAAATTACAAATGCAGAAGCTACTTTGCTCTGATCCCCCCTCTGGGGGAACCACCAAGGAATCCTCTAATGCACGATTGGCCACCAGGTCTTCCCTATGTCCTCATCTGATTCACAGTCCGTGGATCCTGGATCATTCCCAAGAACTGTTAGCTCACCCTCAGGGACTGATTCATCTGAACCTGCACAGTCGCAAGTTCACAGTTTGGTTCCTTCACTTACAATGATTGCTAGGCTGCCTGACATCCCATCTCCTGTTCGTGAAATTCTTCTGGCTTCACACAAACCTTCCACTAGGAAAGTTTATTCTAATAAATGGACTAGGTTCTCTATTTGGGCCAAAGATCAGAACTTAGACCCTTTCTCTATGCCTATTTAAAAGATCCTACAATACCTGACTACTGTTGTAACATGCAGGAGCCTCAGCTTCGATGATCTCTGTACATTTGCAGCTATTGCCAATTTTCATAATGATCTTGATAATTCTTCAACTATGTTACACCGCCTATGCAAGAACTTTTTGAAAGGAGTATTACATGTTAAACCTCTGGTCGAGCCTCCCTTAGAACCCTGGGACTTGACTTTGGTACTTCAGTCTCTCACATATTCTCCTTTCGAGCTTTTTGATTCATGTGATTTTCAATTTTTGTCATAGTAGCACTTACCTCAGTGGGAACAGTATCTGAGCTGCAGGCACTGAGTGTCAAGAGTCCTTACTTGATCTTCCACACTGATAGGGTGTCTCTTCATACTGACCCTTCTTTCTTGCCCAAGGTCATTTCTGGCTTTTCCATTAATCAATCTATTGACCTGCTGGTTTTCTTCCCTCAGCATTCTAACAGAGGGGGGTACCTTTTGAACACCCTTGATGTGCATCAGCAGCTTCATTGTTATTTGGACAGGACTAATTTTTTCAGGAAAACAGATCAATTATTTGTGGCCTTTGCAGGACCCAGATTGGGTAAACCTGTTTCTAAAGTGACTTTATCCTCCTGGCTTAGAAACATCATTACCTTTATCTACCAACAGAATAAGCTATCCTTACCTTCCAGAATAAAGGCTTTTACTACCAGATCTATGGCTACTTCTTTAGCATTTCATTCCAGAGACTTTATGGATGATATCTGCACAGCAGCCACTTGAGAAAGACCTCATACCTTTACATCTCATTACAAGTTGGATTTTGCCTCCAGAGGACAGGCATCTTTTGGTTCTATGGTGCTTAGGAATATCCTTCCTTAGGGCCAGGACTCAAGTACCTGGGGCTCGGTCCTAATGGTAATGAATGAACAAAGATTTACAATATCAGATAAAGAAGTTATGTCTTACCATAATGTTCCATCTGTGTTGTAGATCTTTGTGCATTCATTACTTTCTACCCTTCTTCCCCCTGCCTGGACTCCTGGTGGATTTTAGGAACTCCTGGTTAGGGTATTTGCTCAGACGGAGACTCCTACTATTTTTTTCTATTACTACATTTATTATCTAAGGGTGGGTAGACTTGATCTGAAGTAACTAGGAGAAGGGCGTTATGGGTAGTTCTTAGCTGAGAGTTTTTGGCTAGCATGAGCTTGGAAATGGCTGTATTGGTTGTGAGGATGGAACCGAGGTCCTAATGGTAATGAATGAACAAAGCTCTACAACAGGGATGGAACATTATGGAAAGACATAACTTCTTTTTTCTGCAATTTTTATTGGTTATAAATAAATAAACTTACAAATATAATATTTATTTCAACAAATCAATTCAAATAAATAATAAGAATAACATATATTACAGCACAACTTAATCTGACATATACAATCAAAAAGTTTTCCTATAAGAGAAAAAAACAAAAGCCACAATACATTTCAAATTAAAATAATGTATAATATATAAAATGGTTGCCAGACTTTCTTAATTAATATTCGGAATTAGTTAATTTATGATCTGTTCAAGTTGGTTATCCAATAAACTTGTTATGAGAAGAAACATACTAATATAAAAGTAAAACATTATATTGTTAATTCATTGTTTTGGCCAATAGTTCTGAAACCTTAAACCAGAAGTTAAAATTGATTGGTTTATTAACAGATTAGAATTTTATTAATTCTGAGTCCTCATTATGAACTAATTTTAAAAGTAACAGAAATTCTGATCAAGAGAGCTAATTGCTTTCCTAGTGATTGACTAGAATAGTTCAAAGTAGGCAGTACTGACTCTCTCTAACATGTGCAGGGATGAAATTATTATAACATACCATGTTGTTAATCAACAACAACAACAAAACAAAAAAGTCTAGATAATTTAGCTAAATGTTCTTTGTTTATTCAAATATCCTGGGTCATAGAACAGTCATAGTATATGTTTCCAGTCACCCTTTTTATTTAAATTACATCTCCAACATTGAATGTTATTAGATTTATTAATCCTATTCAGTTTATATGGAGTATAAAATGGTCTACATATTACTTTTCAAGTGTAACTTTGCAGAAAGAAATGGTTGCATTTGCCACCGAAAGAAGAGTCATATTTCATTATTGTCAAAAATATATTTAAATCATCTTGGAAAGAAAATTTCTGAAGTTTCTGTTGTACTCTGGGATAAATGCATACATATATAACAAAATGAGTTATTGTTTTTTATTGTATAGTGTTTTGCTTAAATGCAATTTTCATTTAGATATTTTAGTTATTTAATGTAGTCTTTTGCTTCTAATTTCTATTTTATAAATTATCTAGCACCTTGATTGTCTAGCCAGTCTTAACCTTTAATAAACTAATACCTTCCGATATTCAATCAGTTATCCTGAGCTGTGAATCAGTATAGAAATTACATCTGCCAAGAAGATTTTTTACTTTTCTATTTTTTTATTCTTGCAATATTAGACCTTATAGTATACCTTTAGTTGAGCAGAAGGGATATATTAAACAAATCTATTTTTAATGTACAGATGTTTAAAACAGCTTTTCTGATGGTCATAAAAATATTATTTAAATAATTTGAGTCTGCATGATTATATACCTTGCATTGCACACAATAACTAAATATTACCAACATTTTTTATCATGATTCTTATAGCTTGCTCTATTTTTAATTCTGTTTCATTCAATTCAATGTGTATTTCTTTCCAAACTGATTAACATGAAATATGTAAATAAATAAATTACTTTCCTGAAAATATAAGAAGACAATGCACATGTCTCAATATTATGAAAATGTATTCCTCCCTTTTTCCAGGGTCTAATATGAGACAAACAAACCATTTTTTCAGGAAACCTTAACAATTTTAAAATACCCTTTTTAAGTGTATTAATATGCTTTCTAGCAGGAGAGATAAAGTCAAAATCCATCAACACTATTGGAATTTCATCACAAAAAGACATGCAATGACTTTATCAATGGAAAGTAAAACCATTTTTTTTCCACAAAATTAACTTGCAATTCACAATTTTGGAAAATTTACACATGGAAATATCTGCCTAGATTGTTTCTTACTCCCATTAAATTAGCCTTATTTAATTCAAACAAAGAAGTCACTTGTTAGAGATGTTTACAAAGATGTGAGGCAAACTGGATACACATGTTATATGATTGTACTAAACTTAAAAAGTACTAGAAGAAATAAGTAAATTTCTCCAGGCTATATTTTCAGATTCCTTTGCACTAACAAAATCTTTAATATTGTTAAATATTAATGAAAATTTTTAAATTAACAACAAAGATCTATATACACTCTGGAATTTATTAGCTGTGGCAAGAAAATGGATTAAAAGAAAATGGAAGTCTTCTGCTGAACCAAAGTTTGAAGAATGTTTACAACTATTGGAAGAGACAGCTTTGATGGAAGTCAAGGTTAAAGTTCTGAGAATCATTCCAAAACCATGGAGTAATAATCCCTGGAAGAAATTTTTATCATTAATTGAGACATTAAAAATGATTTCTCACTAGATCTGACTCTTAAAGGATGATAGAACATTCTTCTTATTTATTCTCAAACTCTTATAGATTGTCTCTCCTTATATTATTTAATTCCACCCAGGTCAAATGTAAATATTGTATATAGTTTGGTTATTTCTGTCTTTAACTTGGTTATCTGCATTTGATTATTGTTATAATGACAAATTTTGATAAAACATTTGAAGAAAAAAGAAAAAAAATTACTGCAAACTAATTAGAGAAATGAAAATGAACAAAGGATCTTAGAGGTTGAGTTAGAGTGAAAAAAGTTAAAGTATACTTCATTAATGTTACCTGAGAGGCAAGAGTTTGATTAACTAAATGTGCTTTTAGCAGAGAACGGAACATGGAATAAGAGGATGAGTCATTTTAGGTGGGAGGGACTCCCACATTTCAGGGCATAGAACTGACAATATGTGGTCAGAAATATATAGCTTGCAGTGATGGATTTTATCTTAGGACATGAGTAGTTCAAGTTAGTTTGTATGTGGGGCTATATCCTAAAATTCTGAAGTAAAAGAAAGAGGAGTATTTTAATATAGGAGTTTGAAAAGATGTGATCCTAGGAGCAGGTCTCTTATTTGATTGACTGGGATTTAGTTTGCCTTTTTAGTGGTATATAATGTTGTTAATTTCTTAGGGGTGTGTGCTAAGTCTACATTTTTTGTTTTCTAGTTTTTGAAATCCGGGGGAGTTTTTAGTAGATGCTGCTCATTTGCGTTGAGGGGTAAGATTCCTTTCCTATTGCAGATATGGTGGAGTGAGAGAAAGGGGGATTTTTTTCCTAGAAATGTACAAGATTTTTTAAAGACATTGATAAACACAAATTGTACTTCTTCCCCACATATCACCAATCAAGTATCAAATCTCTGTGAACCCTTTTATCTGAAGGTCTTCTCTTCTAATAACTGAATTCCACAATGTAGAAGGTTTAGCACCTCTATGAAGCCTTTTGTCACCTTACTATAATTTTCATGCTCTTTTGAGGTGTTACCATTATTCTTTATTTCCAACTATTTACTCCTCTTCTTGGGGTGCTAAAGCTGTCAGTGATTCCTTAAACTGTTGTGCTTTCTCTCCAGTCAATTTCCAGGTCTTCAGCCTAGTCTCTGTTGATCTTACAACCTTCTCTGATCATTGATTGCAGCTGACTGTGGCAACCATTGGGTTTAGGCTGTAGGATGACTGTTTCACTGGTGATGACTTTGAAATCACTATTTCTATTCCAGTGCCCTTTCTTTACTTGGAGGAAGTCTACCTGAGTTACATGTTGGCTACTCTTGTATGTGATCTAGTCTTTCTTTCTGAACTGTGTGTTGGCTACTATCAAGCCATTGGTCAGACAGAATTCTAGGATGGCCTCTCCTTTTTTATTCCAAAAGGCAAACAAAGCCAAAAGCCACAGTCCACTTATGCTGTGCTGTGCTGATGAGGTCATAAGAAGGCTGAAACGTGTATGTTCACAGCTAGTGATGTTTGGCTTTGTTGGCCTGAATCTGTCCATAAAGTCTTAAAAAGGAAAAAGGAAAAAAGTCATGGACATTCAGATGCCATGTAGCTAAAACACTTGATGTCCTTAAGGGGTCATTTGCATATATCCCATGGACCTCTATTACAGGAGGTTTAAAGTATCACACAGTAAAAACTCTAGCTTGGCTAGATTTTTCTTATAATTTTACTAATTGGTTTGTCTGTGTTACCTTTTTTACTTTTTGGATTAGTTGTTAGTTGGAATATTTTGCAGATTCTGTAATGATTATGGATATTAACTGGGTTTAAAAACCCTGTGTTTTAGAGTATAGCCAAACACTCCACTTATACTGTGCTGGTGAGGTCATAAGAAGGTGATGATGTGCAAGTCCACAGCTAGTGGCATTTGGCTTTGTTGGCATGAATCTGCCCATAAAGACTTAAAAACAAAAAATTGAAAAGTCATGAACATTCAGAAGCCATGTTGCTGAAACACTTAATATCCTTAAGAGGTCATTTACATATATCCCATGGGCCTCTATTATAGGAGGTTTTAGGTATCACACAGTGGAAAGGCCAGCTTGGCTAGATTTTTTCTGTAGCTTTTACGAATTGGTTTGTCTGTGTTACCTTTTTTACTTTTTGGATTAAATGTATGACAGTCATTCTTCCACAATATTAATCGCACATGCTAAATGCCTGAACTCAGTCAGACACCACACTTGAGTTAGAGTGGAGGCTGGGAGAGGGGGTGGGAGTTAGAGAAGCAAGTTAATGATCAGCACATAGTTTAATGAGAGATGACCGTTTTTATTACACAATTGCATCTCTACATAGTCACCATTGATGCTTGCACTTAATAAGTAACGAATTATCAGAACACACACTGCCATTAACTTTATGTGCTGTATCATTCTGTTATAGTAAATATGTATTTTTTAATGAAAGTTGTTGATCAAAAAGGATGTTAAAACTTACTTTCAGTTTTTACCTTGTTATGTATGAACAGCTCCTTCTTTGCAGGGTAAGGTAAAACTGATTTGCATATAGAAAATGTACATGCCATTATTTAAAACTGCAACTTAAGTATGTGAAACATAGTAGAAAGCAGAGCCTTCACAAGAAGTGCATGCTAAGATTCCAGAAAAGAAACATCCCTCAAACAGGCAAGATGTACATACACAGAAAAGTGCAATGATTTGAAGGAACTGGCTCTACTATTTCAAAATGTGCTAAAGAAACACTAGCGTAGATGGATTATGCCTTATGACTGTATAACAATCTATACTTTACTGTTTCTATGCTTAGTAAATAAAAGCATATTTCAAAAATGAAAATAAATGTTTAAAGAAATAAGCAGACATACTAAGCAAATGCAAGAATAACATCAATGCTTTGCTGAATTGTACAGAAAATAATGTCAGAAATAATAAGCAACAACATCTGAGACAGATAAACAACCATTTTGTTATGTGTTCTCTATGCAGCCCAGCAGAACAAAAGACTAATAAGACTGACTGGGTGTTTGTAAGTATGAAGAAAAAATATTTCCATAAAAAAAGAAATGTTAAGTAATACATGTTTTATGTTTTTAACTGATTTTTGTTACTGTAACTGCAAGTAAAATTTATACACAAAGGTAATAGAAAGAGTGAAGTGCTTTCAGCACAACATTGTATCCACGGCCGGCCTTAGGCATAGGCGAACTAGGCAACCGCCTAGGACGCCATACAGTAAAGGGAACAGTTTGTGTTCATTTATTCATTTTAATTAATTTACTTTTCTTATTATGCGAACGCATAATAAGAAAAGTACATTAATTAAAATGAATAAATAAACCATAGGGTGCCAGAATCGCAGGTTGAGGGGGAGGAACGATTGCCCTCCCACTTTTATACCTGCAGTGTGATGAGGAGGCTTCCACTACCTTTAAGAAGAAATATATGCGTGTCATACGCACGTTCACCAATCACCAACACCGATGTAAAGACGTTTTATGGTGGTGCGTGGAAATTAAACAAGCACTTTGAGAGGGATTAATTCCATGCGTATGCGTGTGGCCGTTTCCATATCAGGTAGAAATTTCAAATGTATCATCATTTCTTTTGTTAAACTAGCATATGACTTTAATATCATTAGAATGCAAATGTACAATTAACCACAACTTGACAGTGATATACTGTTCTCATGAATCCATAACCATTTTCAAGAATTTAACAAAGATAAAAATTCAGTGCTAATAAAGATTGCAATGATGTTTAACTTATGTCTGAATTTATTTCTTATTCTACTTCTTTGTCTTCTCAGATGTCTCTGTTTTTCTTAATTTCATTAAGAATTCCTTTGACCTTATTTTCTTTCTCCCATTTCTGTTCCTTTTTCTACAGGTGCAACATCCTTAGGAGCAGCCCAGCCATTTGCCGCCTAGGTCATAATAGATCCACACTCTGCCTGCCCAGGGATGTCCTCACAGGGTTGGGGCAAGGGCAGCAGTCCTATAGGTACACTGACATGTGAAAGCCTGGCAAGCCTCATTGTCCATGGGTTTCTGGACTTGACTGAGGATGTAGTTGAACAGTTAGTGGACAGAGACACCTTCTGCCAGTTTAGGATGATCTACAGTGGATTAAAGTTTGAATGTTCCTCTCAGTACTAAACAATGTGTCACCAGAGGTCCCAGCCCCATCAACATTGGGGGCTCTCCTCTGTAACACTATCAGGCAGTAAAAATATTTAAGATCCTGTGGACCAGGAGTTCCTCCTGGGCTGAATTCTTCATCAACCCCTCCTCCTTTCATTATCATCAATCCTACCCCCCTCTTACCTACATCTAAACCAAGCTACCCTATTAGATAAAAATATATTAAAAATAGGATGCCTATCTCTAACCAAAAACATAGTTCCCCTCATCTCCCACTTCCGCTAGCACAATTCTCCTTATGCATTCCTTCTGTGTTTGCCTCTTTGTTATGTACTCTCTTTTTTCAGTCTTTTCTCTCTTCCCCTTTCTATTCTTTAAAGCAAACAACAGGCTGTCCACATAAGGATGCCCCATATGTAAAACATATGAAACCCCTTTACATTTTTTTAAATTAATAATAAAAGCTGCACTCTTCACTGCTTGCCATAACAATTTTAAGTGTGCATATGCGTAGCTGCTTTTATCCACAATATCCAAGTATGAACAAAATAATACAAAGCCTAACATTTTCACATAGTACTTTACACATTTCTAAGGATTAACTTTAGCTCTGCTTTCACCACAAGTAGGTGTAATTATTAAAATGTCCCACACATTCACTTAGCACAAATAATCTATGCTTAGTATATTTGCATGTAGACATATTGTACCAACAACTGCTACACAAGTGCAAACCTCATGACTATGAATACCAACCTGTTTTCACAAGATGTGTAATCCTTATTTCACATCATGCTGGAGTGCATCATACTCCATCTAGTGTTGAAGGCAATCCAGGATATTGTGGAACAGCCACTATTCCTCACAATCTTACAATTCCAGTTAATCATGTCGAACAATTATAGAGTATGCTGCAGGTAAAAATACAGCATAACACATTTCCAGTGCATCAAGCTTGTAACACCTCATTTGTTCCACCAAAGTGATAATGTGTATTTAAATATATTTCTCCTATGGTAGATCAACCTTAACTTCATAAACTATGTTTGACAAGATCTATAAAAAATACAGACAATTAATGTTTAAAAGAATGTATATGGCAATCATTAATCATTTGAGAGTGAAGTAATTTATTTATTTTATTTATTTATTTTATTTATTTCAGTTTGATTACCAGGGAAGTCCACTGGGCCAGTGGTGTGTCCATTTTCAGTGGAGGCCCGGCGAGAAAAGCTCCAATAAGCAATATGGTTACAAAGTTTATATAATGCAATGGAAATACATACATATATGGTTACGAAGGTTACATAAAGTGTTGGTAAATACATATATAAGGTCATGCAGTCAGGTACAGGTGGATAGTTTGATATTGAAATGCAATTTTGACATAGGTAGAACAGTTAGTAGGTATTTATATTCAGAACAGTAAGTTTAGACTCATTGGGCAGTAAGCATCAGTGAATTACTTGATATTTACAGTATATACAATACTTGGAGTTGAGAGAGAGAGATTGTTTAGTCTGAGAAAGTTAGCTAGATTAGTTAGGAGAATAGAAAAGAGGTAATAGTGTAGAGAAGAGCAGGAGTATGGAAAGCTCAAAGGATAAATTTGTAAGATTTTAAGTAGGGTAAAAGCAGGAACATTTACGTTTAGTGGATAGGTAAGAGAAAAGTAGGGTTTTGAAGGTTTCAGGGTTAGGTGTGGTCCTGAGCAAAGGAGGGAGAGAGTTCCATTTTTTGCCTATAGAGAAGGAGAGAAGGAGTTGGCCTGCAGGGTGTTTGGGTTTGTGGACAGAGATTAAATTTTGGTGTTCAGATCTCAGAGATCTGGTTGGGATGTATGGGGGAAGGATGTTTGTTAAGGCTGGGCATTTATCTGGAAAGAATATTAGTTTGTGTGTGGTGGTTAGTTGGAGATAGTCAAGGTGGTTTGAGAGTTCCAGCCAGTTCAGAGATTGTAGGGTTAGGCAGTGGTGAGTGGAGGTTTTGGATTTAGTTGCGAATTTGAAGATTTTATTATAGCAAGTTTCGAGTTTAGAGGTGTTGGTAGAAGAAAGGTTAGTTAGTAGAGGGGCGCCATATAGTAGAGAGGGTAGGAGGTAGGTATTAGCAATAGTTTGCCTTGCGGAGTTGGAGAGGAAGTGGTTATTTCTATACAGCATGCCTAGTCTTTGATGGGTTTTCTTTATGTTTTGTTGGATGTAGATATCAAATTTAAGGTGTTCATCTATGGTAATGCCGAGGAGATTTGCAGAAGGAACCACTTCTATGGCAGAGTTGTTTTGGCTAAGGACTGTGAAAGCATTCTTGTCAAGGGAGAAATTTTTAGAGGGAGGAAAGAGAAGTATTTTGGATTTATTGGAGTTGAGAGAGAGATGGTTGTGGTGCATCCAGTTTTCGGTAGTGGAAAAAGCTGTTTGAGTTTTAGTCAAGAGTTCAGGTAGGTTGGAGGCGGTACAGACTAAGGTAGAGTCATCTGCATATTGGATAACTGTTGTATCAGGGATGACTGAGTGAAAGTTGTTAATGAAAATGTTGAAAAGCATGGGTCCAAGGATGGACCCCTGGGGAACACCGGTGGGTGTTGGCAAGAAGGAGGAAGTAGAGTTCTTCCATCTGACAGCTTGAGATCTGTCAAATAGATAGCTGTAGAACCAGCAAAGGGTGTCAGGGGAGAGATGAAGGTTGGAGAGATGAAAGAGAAGATGCTTGTGGGAAATGGTATCAAAGGCTTTGGAAAGGTCTAGCAGTATTGTGGATACAAGTAATCCAGAGTCACGTGCTTGATTTACTGTGTCTAAGAAGGATAGTAAGGTGGTAGTGGTGCTGTGGCCAGGGCGGAAGCCATGCTGGGTAGGAGTTATGAGGTGATTTTGAGTTAAAGAAGGCATGAATTGGTGATGGACACATTTTTCAAGTATTTTTGAAAGTGGTGAGAGAAGGGCAATTGGGCGGAAATTCGAGGTATTGTAGTTCTTGCCTCCTTTGTGGAGAGGTAGAATCGCCAGAGTTTGGGTACATAAGATTCTTTTAAAGATCTGTTAATTAAGATGCTGATAGGGAGAGCAATACCATCAGCAGCAGATTTGAGGAAGGAGGAGGGTAAGTTGTCAGGGGCATTTGAGCAAGGCTTTAGTTTTGATAGGAGTCTTTTTATGAAAGTAGTTGGTACAGGTTTGAGTTGGAAATTAAGCGTACTGTTATTAGTGGTGTTGTGAGTAGAGGAGAGAGAGATGGATGGATTGTTGTTGGAAAAAGATTTGGTTAGAGTAGCTATGGATTCTGTAAAAAATGTGTTGAAGTGAGACCTTAGTTCTGAGTCAGTTAAGCTAGGGTCATGGCAGGGATTATTCCTAGATCCTGGGTGGAGTAAGGAATTTATACCTTTCCAGAATTGTTTTGGGTTCTTGTTATTGTTGGATTGAAGTTGGTTGTAGTAGTTTTTTTTGTCTGAGGTTATTAGTTTCTTTACTTGGTTGCAGAGTTGGGTGTATTGAAGTAAGGTAGAAGGTATCTTATTTTTTTGGTATAGCTTCCAGGATTTGTCCCTGCAGTGCATGATTTGTTTAGTTTCCTTGGATAGCCAAGGAGCAGAATTAGTCTTGATTCATTTGTTCCTTGGAGGGGCTTGGGAGTTGAGGGTTTTTAGGAAGATAGAGTTGAAATATTATACTGCATTGTCAAGGGGAAGAGTATAATGGCTTTGCCAGTTTGTATATTTAAAAGTGTCTGAGAATTGTGTGGGGTTGAAGTTGCTGAGATTGCGAGTGTGGATATAGTGATGTTGGTGTTTACTGTTGTTGGATGAGCGATGTATGAAAGCAGGGAGATGGTCACTGAAAGTGTCTGGGATAGTACCAGAGAGAGTTATTTTATCAGGATGGGAGACTAGGATCCAGTCGATGATGGATCCTGGGGTTGGTGTTTGTTAGGGCGAGTAGTTGTATGAATTACTTGGGAGAAACTGTAGAGGTTGATGAATGAGGAGGGGGAAGGTGAATTTACTAATAAGAATTCATCAGAAAGCAATACTATTAGTCTGCCTAGCCGAACAGTACAAGTATAAGAAACAGCTTTAATAATGCAAATGAGATATACAGCAATTTATTAATGGGGCAGAAAGAATGAGACAAAAGTCTACAATCATTAACACAGATGAACTTCTGTGTCTCTGTCAGTATGAGGATAGAGCATGAGGTCCTAGAACCCCTGAAACACAGATATTGGATTTTAGAAATATTCCATAAGGGAAATAGGAACCATAATCTTGTATTAATGTGACAATGGCGACTGAAATACTAATTTTGAAAGTTATTTACAATATCTTATGTTTAGCTTTTAATGAAAAATATATAAGAAACACATGAATGCCTCACTGTGGCTTCTTTACACATGGAATTAATGCACAGAATGCACCACAACTGGCTCCATGGCACAAGGAAATAATGAATGAACACCAACAGGTCTACATAGTCCAGAGCTCCAGAAGTATAATAAACAGTAAATCCAGTGACAAATGAAGCTAAACTTTATTTATTTATTTATTTTATTTTTATTTTATTTTAAATTTGTTGACCGGGATAGTCAGACTGGATATATGTCCATTTTCAGCGGAGGCCCAGGGAGAAAAGCTCCAGATAACACAGATAGAACATAACAGATATGAGTCAAACATATTTACAAAGCCCTCTACTAGGTACTCACAATATAGACAGTCCCCAGAATTCATGAAGCTTGCACCAGGCGCAGGCGTAGCGTAGACGGTATAACACCAAACATGGCCGCCGAGCGATTCAGGTACAATCCAATTCCACGTGCACTACTTGCGTATGCCAGATCTGTGCAGCCCGCGGCTTAGGTATGCTAATCACCCCATGCGCAGTGCCGCACCATGCAAATGAAGGTACTTAGTGATTCATGAAGTGGTGCCGGCGTAGTGTAAGCCCACAGAAATGTAAACCAAAAAACACGGTTTACATTTTTCCAAACAGAACATCAGAGCTATGAAAGCAGACCAGACTCATGTATTACAAAGTTAACATATGCCAGTGACTAAATATACAGCCAATGGCATAAGAAAAGATGCACAACACCTAAAAAACATTTAATGTTATGTCCACAGTAATGCAAAGTACAACCGCAGGGCATGTGTGCGTAAACGGGAACACAAAGAAAATATATACAAATGTCATAAAATCGCAATGTAATACAAATCATGATTTCACCATAATACTCAATGGTATGCATGGTACACCACAACCAAGCTGCAAGGGTTGCTAAGGGTCTGTGACAGTGTTCGGCGCGGTAACTAGGAATTAGTAGTCAATGCCATGCAAATGAGGCAGGTAATAGTGAATCGCAAACGTCCCGCCGGACTAAGGATGTACCATACGGTGCAGCGCTACAACACCGAGTAGTGGCTTAGAGGTATACATGACATCAGCAGTGGAGTGTGCCACCATAGCTGTAAGCACATTGGAGCAATGCAAATTCGGCCTGGCCATTGCTAAGCAAAGCCGCAGGACAGGGGTGGGGAGGTATGTATAGCATCGTTTAGCTGAGAGCACATATGGTGCCCGAAAGCACATGTGTATGGGGAGGAAAACATGCCCGAAACCCGGTAAGCAGACGCACACGCCGCGCACCATAGCTCAAACAGGAAGGTCAGGGGAAGAAAATAAGGAAATGCCGCAGTAGGGTAATTGGAGTACAACTGAGCAATTAACACCTAATAACTCACAGCGGGCAATCAACGGCAGCTGACAAGTCTGCTCACAGAAACCTGCAAAACAGGATAGGGAAGGTGTCAGATTGCAAAGAAAAGAGAACTGTCATATCAGAGCAAAGCAAACCTGCAGTAGACCGGCCATAGAACACATTACCCAAGATAAGGTGTAGGAAAGTACAAATTAAAGCAGGCTGCTGGATGCATGCCAGAAAATGGGAGGTGAAACGTGAAGAAATGTAAAGGGAAGGGCAAGAGGTAATCCATGGCAGCCAAATGTAATTCAACACCAAAGGCACCACAATAATAGTTCCTGTCGTAAAACACATAAGATACCCAGTAGCTACGATCGTACATACACACCCTATGACATCATCGGTGTTCACAGCACAAAAGTATAAAGCGTGAAAGCACCCCACACACACCTGTGTATTTCCAAATACTGCACCATAGGTGTAAATATACGGGGAACTTTTACAATGTACATGTTGGGAGCTGCCATAGCTGTGATTCATCACCATGTGTTAGAGACGGACAGTGTTGTGGAGGATGATGCTGACAACCACCGCAGGCCCCGGAGGAGGAGGAGAAGAGTGTTCAGACCAAGGGTAACTTACCAGGGGCTACATGATCTGGAGATAGTAGAGCATTACAGGGTGGACAGGGACATCTTACAGCAAATAGTTGAGCTGTGCCGGCCACGCCTGAAATCCAGAAACAACACAGGGGAACCCATCCCAGTGGACACGAAGGTATTTGTAAGCTTGCGAATACTAGCCACAGATACCTTTCAAAGGCCAACTGGAGATATAATGGGGGTCTCACAGGCATCAGCATCCAGGGTACTACACCAGTTCCTGGATGCCAAGATACCACATGCCAATGAGCATATATACCTCTTCCGAACTCAGGAGGAGTTGGCCAGTAATATGCATCTGTTCCACCATGTGGCACACTACCCGGAGGTACTGGGTGCGATAGACTGCATGCACATACATATCAAGTCACCACCCGGTGAACATGTTAGGCACTACATAAACCGCAAGGGATACCACTCTATCAACTGCCAGGTCATGTGCAATGCCCAGGGTATTATCATGGATGTGTGTGCTGGCAGCCCTGGAAGCTACCATGACTCCCACATCTGGCATGCCTCACAGCTGTATCAGGTATTTGTCATGGGGGACATCCCACATGGCCACCTTGTGGGGGATGCTGGCTATGCACTGGAGCTGCAGATGATGACTCCCATCAGAAATGCACACACACCCATGCAAGAACGCCATAATGAGGCACAGGCACAAACCAGAATCATCATAGAGTGTGTGTTTGAGATGCTGAAATCACGGTTCCATTGCTTGGACATATCTGGTGGAGCCTTGCAGTACTCTTCAGGCATGTGTGCCCACATCCTCATAGTATGTGCCATGTTACATAATATGATCCTGCGGAAACAGCTGTATCAGGGACAAAATGTTCAAGGCCCACACAGCCCACTGCAATTGCCAAGGCCATCACAGGCACAGAGGGATTCAGACCACGAACACCCTGTGCCAGCCCCAGTAAGCAGATGGAGGCATGCCCAATATGCCTATGCCTTGCCAAAGAAGGAACGTATAGCACATACTCTGATGGTGTAGGCCCCTACGGACTGATACACCTCTCCACCTGCACACACAGTAAAATGGATGGCACACACACACGACCACCTGTAAATTGTAATGTATAGGTGGCCTACTGTGTGAATCCTACATAGGCAGCCCTCAACCATTGTACACACAACAGCTATTGGAACAAGGAATGTTAACACCTGAACAGTACACGCACCTATCAGCATATGTTGGTACTGTGTGTATAGGTTCCTAGGTACATCGGTAGGTACACGTCCGCTTGTCAGAGGCCATTCATCAATCGAGGAAAACAGTGTCTGCTGTCACCAAGACATTGAGTAACCAACTGTCGCTCAGTGGAGCAGAGCCAATTGCTGGATCCATGTGTGTAATCACTGTTCCCCACACACTCTGCATGAATTCCCTGCTGCGTTAATGAGGGGCTCCATATAATGTAATCATGGATGTAGTGGCAAAGCATAGGGTGTACCCATGACAGTTATCTGTCACCCCAGCATGCTCCACCTACGGTTGTGTGAAGATGTAGCACATTACAGTGTGCGGCTCACTGTGACATACATACCCAATGCTGGAGCACATCCATTATACATCACTTGGACATACCATTAATAGGTCTCATCCATATGTAAACTAACTGAGTTACCCATTTAATCACAGTATGGATTAACAGCCATAGTACAGTCCACATACAAAACGCCATAACACGTGTACAAATCCCAGATGCCCAAGTGGTAAATGCAGTGAATGTCATGCGTGTTCCCGGTCCCACGTCCTGCAAGGGATGCAACGTAATCCCGAAGGCACGAATAATGCATGTTGGAGGCAGGTCATCAGATCATGTTTAGCACATGTTAGCGGGAATATGCGTTGCCCAGTGCTGGTAAGCGTCGTTGAAATATGACTATACGGATATGCGTGAAATAGGGATAAGCTTCTCTGAATATTGCACAGATCACGGTCAATGATGTCCAGAACAGGTGAAACCAGCATTATTCACCTCTGTACTAATAGTGCCTGCTCTGAAGGGTAAAATGACCACTGCCAGGAGTAGAACATGCAATCATGTACACAATCACCTAACACTAAGCTACCCAAGATGTACCAACGCCAGGTGTGTAATGTGACAGGTTCAAACAAAAATGTGCGGAGTCCAGGTAACAGTATACACTGACATGTACACAATGAAAGGTGTATTCTGCCTGTCACTCTCTCTGTTATTAATATATATATATATATATATATATATATATATATATTTATATATATATATATATATATATATATATATATATATATATATATATATTTATATATATATATATATATATATATATATATATATATATATATATATAAATACATATAAATACATATACATAACAGAAATAGAAAGGGTGATAGAGTGATATATGTTGATATATACATATTCACCTATATCTGCAAATATGTAGATAGATCAATGACATGTACACAATCATGGAGGTACAAATAAATAGGATACTGCCAACTATGGAATGTGTCACATACCGACACGCGGAATCACGAGGCTGAAATACTGAAAGAACACAATACCGAAACACTAGAACCGCGTGTAATATTATCACGATATTGAGGGACATTTAGTCATTGCTGCTGGTGTTGCGGTCCACGTAGGTACTGTGTTCAACTGTGTTTGTAATTGCCGTAGTCTGTGTATGTGTGTGTTGAGGGTGCCGTGTGCATTTCTGTGGGACTGTAATGTGTGTGTGTGTTTGCATCGTGTGTCTGTTAGTGCTACCTTGGAGGTAGATCATTACGGTAGGTGTGGTTATAGCTGGCCATAGGCATACGGTTACTACCTGTCCCACTTTAAGAGGGACAGCCCCTCCCTAGGCAGTTGTGTCCTGACAAAAAATATTAAAAAGGGCAAATGTCCAAGATTGTAGGACGTAATTATGTCCCATATATTATGTAATAGTTGCATTAAATAGTTATGCCTGTATCTAAAAAACGTAAATGTTACATGAAACATGATAAGTAGCTAAAGTGCTACAAGAATAAGTATGTACTCAGGATAAAAGTATGTGCTATCCTGTGTACTGACCGTGGGTATGTGTCGGCCTGTAAATACTGATGTGTGTCCTGCAAATGTCCCACTATGGCCATTTGAAAAGGTGGCAACCCATGCCAAAGAGTTTCAGTCACCAACACAACTGCAATGAGTGCAAATATCTATGACAGAAATATACGGGACAGCTGTCATTTAGTAACATTTCTTTACATATCGCTGTATTTCCGGAGGTATGGAAGTATCAACCTCACCTGCATACTATATAGAAACCAATTAACAACGGCCCAATGTATAAGCCCGTAACAACCATAGTTTCAGTCTACTAACTGATAGGTCTTCAATTAGGGAAGGAGCCCACACACATATATGGAATAAGTAGAAATGCAGTCTCCACAAACCTGTATATGCTATGTACACCCACCTACATCTCCCACACACAAAACAATAGCAATACAGACTGTAATAACATCACAAACATCCACTCACTCAATTACATCTGCAGGAGCGTTAACATACCTTGTGAGAGACACATTTGTAAAGGCCATGTGAAATCGTAGCTGTTGTATAATGGAACAGACGGCGATGTTACAGGTTTTGTTTACAATAGTCACTTATCAGACAGTTGAGATGACAGGTACACTCACATGTAGAACCACATACTCTAGCTGTCACACACAATCCACAGGGGACATGAATCCAAAATATCCGTGTCTCTACAAACAGCAGTTGCAATTCCACACAACAAAACATATACAGGCCGTCTCTCCAAAGGTAGGGCAAAAGGGCAACGCCCAAGTGGAGAAATCAATTATACCCCGCTGTTGCCACGTAATTGGCAAATGGAGTAGCTGCACAGCTGATGTGCATGTAATAATTTACTCAGGAACACCAATTGGCAGCAGGAAACCACATGTTACAGGTATCGACATATATAAGGATGACTTGCCTGACATTCAAACCGTATGCTCATACAATAGAACCGTTTAAACAGTAAAGGTGTCAGAGAGATATTTACGAAAGTTCAGAATGCTAACAAGGTATGTAGAACACTCAGTATGTTACTGTATGTATTGCCTGTTTTGTATTAATTAAAAGTGTCCGCAATGCATAAAGCGGAAAAAGGTAATATGTAGTGATGTCTTGCTGAGCATAGTAATGCTTGTAGAAATTGTGTGTCCTGTTGTGGGCCACAAGGTAAACATCACAGACACCACAAGGGATGCTACATGAGGGCTTTAAACAGAACAATTCCACACCACCCGCCGTCAGTGGTAGAGTATGTCCAGCAAGTACGTGTCATAGCAGGGGATAGTTTATGTTGATATACGTATATGTATATGTGTATGGGCATATAACGACAATAACATGCCTAAGGTGGTCCTGCTGTGCAAGTATGCTTTGCATTATGGGATAATATGTAAAATATGTGTAATGTACAGTATTGTAGGTAGATATGTCAGATATTCTATACAGCATAACAGTTATATCATGCAAACAAAAGGTATTGTCTATTGGCATGTACAATACACAATAACAGGATACATATGGCGTGTAATCACGGGACACTGTAACAGCATGATAGCTAATCAAAATGGAAGAGCTACTCAATTAACCATGCACAAAGGACATGTATAGCTTCACAGGTTCATAGTGAGGTACTATGCTGTCTGGCAAGTCTATGTGTAAGCCCAACTACAGTGTTTACACCGGCTGCACCTCTCTAGGGTAGTGTCCTGTCTGTGAACAGCAGAGCCATGTGTTACCTGCACCTCTGCACAGTACAGCCACTGCAGTGATCCCTGGCGTACATGTGTGTCTCCCATCCACCAAGTGAGGTATCTCATAAACAGTGCTACAGAGTGTCCCTGCATGATGTACATAGGAATCATGCTCCAAAGCATGGTGAGTGTCTGGCCTGGGAATGTAACCCTCAAGCACATCCCACTCATTGTTGTGTTTGTGTACAAACAGTACCACACAGTGATCTGGGATATGGGCAGCCCACAGGAGTCACCATTGTGTTATATGCCCCTGCAATGGGTACACACATTGTGATGTGCCATATGCCATGTCCCAGACATTTAGTGTTCTTGCTGCAATATTGTCACACTATCCCATAACACATACCTCACATACCAAACATACAACCCATTGTCTGAGTAGCCCTGTGGACGGTGACATATCTGACATCTATGGGTGTATGTCATATGGGACTACACAGACATGTGAGATAGATGGCCATCACAAACATTTGGCCAACACATGTTCACACATGGCCATGTAGGATGGCCAGAGACATGTAGCCACACAGTAGATGTGATGTGTATACACCCTGTTGCACATTGTCCACATGGTCCAACTATAGCCTTAGTTGACTGATTATACAGTTGATGTGGTACACTGGACATCCTAAAAGCCTGTGCACAGCTAGTGGAGGTGTCACATAAGTCAGCCATATAAGATGTGTTGAACATCACGACTGTGTCATAGCATGACAGTAGTCACCTGTACAGCTTCCACAGACATTGACAGCACATCAGGCCACAGATACAGTACATTTCCCTTGCTGCTGTAGGACATCACCATCAGCCGTACACCTCGTGTGTGTGTGTGGTACATCAATGTCATGTGGGACATGGTGTATAGACAAGTCTGCCATGTGTGGACATGGTTGCCAGGCAGCTAAGACTCTGTAGTAGTTGTGCAGGGGTGTCATCTGTAGGTCTTCCAGTGACCTGTCACATGACATAGCATGGTTTGGAGTGTATACACCTCAGCAACGTGGGTCACAATCCACAGTTAGGTCATGTGTATGCACGCAGTTATGGCTATCCAATGTGTGCATATTACACACTGTATAGCAATATAGATGCCTCATGATGCCATGCAATGGCACAGTGTCTGTACTTCACACTGTATAGCAATGTTGACGCCTCACACTACCCTTCCATGCTCATGCACATTTGCTGAATATGCATTCTATCTGTAGGGCATACAGACAACACTGCAATGTGATACCCATTACAACGCTGTTCATGTGTCAGGACATCATTGTGTCAGACATGTATGCATGTCAATGCACACGTCAGCAGATTACATGTCAAGGTCACTTCAGCCATGTGTACTGTTAACCTGTGCTGGTCCACATGGTGTATAACAGGGATGCATGCTTACTACCATGATTGTGTGAACTGTATGGCTACTGATATGACACCTGCTTGCTGTTGTGTGCAACCCAAGGAGGTATGCTAATTACCACTATTAATGTCTGAGCTGCATGCCGTCTGCTGTATCCCATGCATGCTGCATGCCATCTGTCAAATCACATGCATGGTGTGTGTGTGTGTGTGTGTGTGTGTGTGTGTGTGTGTGTGTGTGTGTGTGTGTGTGTGTGTGTGTGTGTGTGTGTGTGTGTGTGTGTGTGTGTGTGTGTCTGTGTGTGTGTGTGTCTGTGTGTGTCTGTGTGTGTCTGTGTGCATCTGTGCGCCTGTGTGTGTGTGTCTATTGTAATGTAGAGTCTTTCTTTGCATTCACAGGTGATGTAGGCGCGTCTGATGTTAGTGTCCCCACAGATACTAGCAGTGATGAACATATGCATGAGATACAGGCAGGGTTGTCAGGGGCTGAATCTGTGCCAGTGGTTGCCATCCCAGCTATGTCCCCCTCTTCTCCGCACACAGCTCTCATGCCAACACATACCCCATCACCAGTGGCCATAAAGGAAGGACAGTCAGTGTGTGTTGGCTTGGAACAGGAACGTGTGGTGGCTACAGAAGGTGTGTTTCCACACCATGGTGTCAGTGTAATGACTGCAGATGTGCCACACAGGCATGTGGCCAGTGGTGCTCAAAGGAAGACCTCTGGCAGACATGCACCTGCAGGACAGAGCGCAGCAGCTGGTGTCACCAGACGCATGTTCCAGACTGTAATGGCAGCACAGGCACATGCTGAATGGCAGAACAGAGAAGAGCAGAGGCTTCAGAGGGCTACTATCCGTACTCTAAACAACAACATCCAGGCACTGGCAAATGCTCAACAGCAGATTGCTGATGTTCTGGACAGGCGACTGGGTGACATGGTCAGAATCCTTGACCGTGGCATGGCAATCGGCGAGTGTGAGCTGTCTGTGCTGGAACATCTGGTAGGAGTGAGGCATAGGCCATGTGGATGTAGGCCAGCTACACCACCTAGTGCAGGTCAATGTGAATGAGCCACCTCACATGCCCGCTCCCATAGTGCTGGTAGCAGTAGCAGTGCAGCTGGTGCTGCGCTGTCCACACCAGGACACAGCAGGCCACATGGACTTAGCCCTGGACATTCCCAGTGGGGACACGGTTCCAGTGGACATGTGTCATCGGACAGTAGCCAATCTGTACCTCCACCTGGTAGTGCCCGTGCAACACCTGGCAGGCACAGGTCATGTGGCCATGGCCGGACACAGTGAGCTGTACATCTTGGTCTGTACAATCTGGAGCTGTCAATAATACCCCTGTGTAGGCCTGGCAAAAGGCAGAACTGTGTGCACTCATACACGCACACAGCAAAAACATCTGTAGGGCACCGCAACACCCACATGCATAACGACCACACATGTCCAATCAGATCACTGGCCCTTACCCACACACATGATGTCATCCATTGGTGCAGCCTATGCCCCTGGATAACATTATCACCCTGTGCATATGATGATGCTTGTGCCGCATCCCTGTCATCCACACCATCGGTGCAGGGACATGCTCAAATGGTCTGATGCACAGGGTGAACAGAATAGTGAGAGAAGTGTATATTACATTAGTTGTGTACTGTTGAAACGCACCAGACATACCATGTAGTACAGGTTTATAATGCATTGTTATATGTTCACAGTATGTGTCTTGATAACAACAGTATCAGCATGTTGGTAATGATGCCCTGGTTCCCTCCTTATGGTCTACTTGCATATGCCAATAAGTAGCAGTGTTTGTAGTTTCCCATGTGTAAATGTGGAGTACTCACAGGCATGTATGGCAATACCAGCATGCTATACGTAGCCTCAACCTGACTGTTAGAAAGGCTACCATACCACAGATGCCCACACATCTACTGATCCAGAAGCATGTGGGCTGTTTAATAGGCTGCAGTGGCTAGAGACGTGACATCCATACCAGGTCACATCACAGGTATGTTGACATGGTGCAGCGGGTTTACACAGCGGTCTGGCCGATGATAACGTTAGAGGCCACTTGATAGCATGAGGCCTCACTGTGTAGCAGTAATACCCCGTCACATTACAGGATGAGAACACACACAGACATACACAGAAACACACAGTAACATGCCCACACTCACGGGGTCAACAACACTATAATGGACACTCGATAGTGTTGAGATGAGGACCCCTGCCTATGTGGTAATCACCCTCACAGTACTGTGCACCCACATGACATGACACAGTGAATGAACATGTACACATAGCCAGTAAGGCTGAGACCGATGGCATCAACAGGGTAGTAGACTGCATCACCATGAGGGGTTAGGGATCCTGTCTGTTCTGTATGGTAGCATACACCTTCACTCCATGCACCAGACAGCCATACATACACACACACACACACACACACACACACACACACACACACACACACACACACACACACACACACACACACTGTGGAGTCCACAAATGCCATTCACATACAGATAGCTGACATGTGTGTGATACACACACCACCCCTGCCTATGTCATGCTTTCCACACTGCAGTATGTACACATCTCTACAACAGTGTACAGGGGTGTGTAACAATTGGGATGTACTCCCCACCATATGTGGCATATATGGTCACACAAGCAAACACACATGGCAGTACTGTGAATGATACACCTGAAATATATTGATACATCTGACAGACATGCAGCAGTATTGACCGCCTTATGTGTACCAAAGCTACCTTCGACAACTGTGCTGCTATATGCACACGGGATGATGTAAGTGTTACAGGTGTCAAGTGACTTACAGTCAGTAACACCCTGACCGCTGTGTAGGTTTTATGTCTTTACCGTCAAGTAACTGTAACATAGCGTACTGTTTGCACATGTAATGGTAGGATGGCTTGTGACACACCTATGAGACGTCCTCAGCAAACATCCATCTGCAAAGGTGGATCACCACTTTATGTACACACATCCATCCATACCTGATGTACATCCTACCATACTGTCAGTATTTCACCATATACAGGTGTCAATGATGGTGCTGCATTGCAACTGCATGTTGTAGTTAGGCACAGATGAATTACATACATCAGCTACTGCACATGTATGGTAACTGCATGAACACCACTGCATGTACATTTGTGTTTGTCCTACATGCCTGTCATGTAGCCATGTTTGTATGCATTGCAATTGGTGGACATGTGTGATGACATACATAACACATGGATTGTTGTATGATATGATGGGTATCATGGGTAACTAGTACAGAGGGAATGTTTCCTCGGTCAACATTGCTACCTCATGTACTGTTAGCATTCAACAGCCATGGACCTACCTTCCATGTGCATGCGTGTGATTGCTGTAGCCACTTGTCTGCACGGAGGACAGCAAAAGCTATGCTATGTACATATGTGTTGTGTGTATGGTCCATGCATATATCCACTGCGATTACATGTATGTCATATTCAAACATGTGTGTTCGTTGGTGTACAGCAACAGTCATCTGTCACAGCTGTGTAAGACCCAGGGCCCATGTTATGTGTAGAGCCGACCTGGTTATGTACAGTGGTATCATTGCATTGCGTAACACATGATGGAACCCTGTCAGTACATGTGTAGCCTGCACAGTTGCTGTAAACCTATGTACAGTCCACTGGTCATGAGTCACATGGTGTTGTGGTAATGTATGGATGTGTGTTGCTGGTCCAAGGACATGGTGATGGCTGAGGGCTACATAGTAGAATGTGGCATTTATCTCTGTGATCTGCACCTGAGACATCTGTGATGGCTCTTGAGTGTGTACTGCTCAGTACATGTGAGTGGCCTTCATGTCCGTGGGGACAGTAACACCATACTGTGCCCTTCCGTGTTTAGAGTCCATGTGCATGCAAGACAGCCCTTTGCTACTGCTGTGTGAGCATGCCCAGTACGCCATTGTGTAGATGGACACACAGTATATTCCAAACTGTGCCCTTCCTTGTTTAGAATCCGTGTGCATGCAAGATATCCTTTCGTTTCTACTAAGTGTGTCACTTCTACTAAGTATGTGAGCATGCCCAGGATGCCATTGTGTAGATGGACACACAGTACATTCCAAACGGACGTGTGATACTAATTGTGTGAACATGCCCAGTGACACCTTGTGCCGGTGATGTGCCTCTGTGTATGGGCATGGCTATTGACATCCTGTATAGCGATGGTGGTCATCCAGGCAACTGATGTCCATACCCCACGTCAGGATGTATTCCTACATTGAACACACTTGTTGACTGTCTTGAAGGATGTACTGTCTGTGGCATGTCTCACATCTATGTAGTGTTGTAATAGTGCTCCGTAGATAGGCAGTTGTCCCAATCACACCACTGCAATGTGTTTGTCTACGTCTACCTTGGGACAGTAATATGCTTTTAGACTGCTCACTCTCTATACATTCCCTGTCGGCATCTTTGCCTTTGCAGATGATGTCATCCACCTAGAAGTATGCCTCTGGGAGTGCTGTGTTTCAGTAATCTCGGTAGCGTGTTCTGTAACTGTGTAATACTGTATTGTGATAAGGTAGTAAGGTGTATGTTCGACTCCCAGCCCTGCCAAGTGTGTGTGTGTGTGTGTGTGTGTGTGTGTGTGTGTGTGTGTGTGTGTGTGTGTGTGTGTGTGTTTCCAGCTGCCTGGGGACAGAGTAATGCTTTTAGATGGCTCACTCCCCATACATTCCCTATCAGCACCTTTGCCTTTGCGGATGATGTCATCCACCTAGAAGTATGCCACTGGGAGTGCTGTGTTCCAGTAATTTCGATAACGCATTTTGTAACTGCGTAATGCTGTAGTGTGATAAGGTAGTTAGGTGCATGATTGATTCCCAGCCCTGCCAAGTGTGTGTGTGTGTGTTTCCAGCTGCCTGGGGCAGAGTAATGCTTTTAGATGGCTCACTCCACATACATTCCCTATTGGTGTCTTTGCCTTTGCGGATGATGTCATCCACCTAGAAGTATGCCTCTGGGAGTGCTGTGTTGCAGTAATCTCGATAACATGTTCTGTAACTGCGTAATGCTGTAGTGTGATAAGGTAGTTAGGTGCATGTTCGACTCCCAGCCCTGCCAACTGTGTGCCTGTGTGTGTGTGTGTGTGTGCCTGTTTGTGTGTGTGTGTGTTTTCAGCTGCCTGAGGACAGAGTAATGCTTTTAGATGGCTCACTCCCCATACATTCCCTATCGGCACCTTTGCCTTTGCGGATGATGTCATCCACCTAGAAGTATGGCACTGGGAGTGCTGTGTTCCAGTAATCTCGATAACGCGTTCTGTAGCTGTGTAATGCTGTAGTGTGATAAGGTAGTTAGGTGCATGTTTGACTCCCAGCCCTGCCAAGTGTGTGCCTGTGTGTGTGTTTCCAGCTGCCTGGGGACAGAGTAATGCTTTTAGACGGCTCACTCCACATACATTCCCTTTCGACATCTTTGCATTTGCGGATGATGTCATCCACCTAGAAGTATGCCTCTGGGAGTGCTGTGTACCAGTAATCTTGATAGCATGTTCTGCAACTGCGTAATGCTGTAGTGTGATAAGGTAGTTAGGTGTATGTTCGACTCCCAGCCCTGCCAAGTGTGTATTTCCAAGCTGCCTGGGGACAGAGTAATGCTTTTAGATGGCTCACTCCCCATGCATTCCCTATCAGCGTATTTGCGGATGATGTCATCCACCTAGATGTATGCCTGTGGGAGTGAGGTGATGCTGGAACTCGGTAGCGCGTTCTGTTACTGCATAATGCTGTTTTGTGGCAGACTAGACAAATAGGTGCTCGATTCCAAGGCATTGCAGGTGTGTGTGTTTGGCAGTTATACCATATGTGTTGGTATCTGTAGGTGGCTAGCTGCGGGATGTGTTCAGTGTGTTTTGTTACTGACCTATATAGTGTCCACAGCCCACATATTCTGCCAAGACACTGGGTTGTCAACACATACATTCACAAATAGGTCTGGTGAGTAACTGTCAGCAGCCCTACTCTTTCCTTTGATACGGTCTGACCCATGTGACGCAACATAACACACGTGCTTTGATAGTAACAACACTACATGATGCAGGTGGCACATGTAGTTTCCTTTTCATTCCTGTCTAATGCATTGCTGTCATGTGGTCTGCTGTTGTGATATAACTGCCATATCTACATATGTGTGTACATGTATATGTGTGAATGTATATATATATATATATATATATATATATATATATATATATATATATATGTCCATGTATATATGTATACAAATAATATATATGACATATGTAGATGTAGAGGTGGACATAGATGTGAACATATATGTCTGGGGACATCAGCACTATTTAATGTTTGTGCTGGATGATCTGTATGTGATAACCTGGGATCTATGTATATCTGCCATGGCGTGGTGGTAATGCACATCGTCTGTAGTGTGCAGGGCCACGGGTTGTAGTCGTGTAGACACTGGTTATTTTGTTGCTGGGAAGATCATTGGACATCGAGTATGGTGATATTAAGGCACCTGTTGCCAGTTGTGTACAGATCTGAGCAACACTGAGCAGTGGTTGTTAATTTGGAGGTTCGGTATGGGTCATATAACTATTCATTAGAAGACTATACTATGCAGATGAGCTTGACTATAGTGTATCACATTTATCACCAGAGTGTGCTGCTGGTCCCTGGAGTGTATGTTTGTAGTCAGCCGGGTGCAGGTCTCGAATATAGTTGACAGCATTGGAGGGGGGTCAGGCATACTGTACGTACATTGCAGAACTGTGCCTCAGGAATGCTCCTGCCTTAGCACACCTAAGCTAGAGGTGTGTCTATACCTGCCTGGTGACATTGGGAGGGATGACAGCAATGGTGGGATAGGGTGTACAGGCTGCACAAACAGGTGTTGATCAGCACAATCAGCAGATGACTTGGCCAGCCTGCACATGAACAGTATGGTAATGCGAGCAAGCAGCATACACACAGGTTTTGTCTGCACTCTACACCACCGGTGTATACCTGTGGGGACATTTCACGGCACAGTCCAACCGAATGAGACGGGCTGCAGCAGGCAAAATATACCAACATGTGCAGGAGGCTGGGGCAGTGAGGATGTGTATGCTGCCAAACAACCCTTACTGGGGTGACATAAGACTTTATATACCGAGGGTGACTTACCAGGGGCTACATGGGCTGGGGATAGTGGAGCACTATGGGGTGGACAGAGACCTCCTTCAGCAGCTTGTTGACCTGTGCCTGCCATACCTGACACATCAAATAGGCCGAGAGAAACACATCACAGTGGACACCATAGTATGTGTTGGCCTAGGTGTACTAGCCACAGGTACCTCACACAGCACAACTGGGGATATCATGGGTATCTCACAGGCATCTGTATCCAGAGTATTGCACCAGTTCACAGACGCCATGTCAACACATGCTAGTGAGCACGTACATGTCCTCAACACACGTGATTAGTAGACCAGCAATATGCATCTGTTCAACTTCATGGATGACTACCCTGGAGTACTGGGTGCTCTAGACTGCATACACATACACATCGTAGTACCACCTGGTGAGCAGGGTAGGGCCTACAGTCACTGCAGGGGCATACCCTTTAACAGCTAGGCCATATGTGATGGCCAGGGCATGAGATTGAATGTGTGTGCTGTCTGCCCTGGAAGCTATGATGTGTCCAATATATGGTTTCTGACACAGCTGTAGCACACCAATGCCAATATGGACATCCCCTACAGTCTCCTAGTGGGGGATGCTGGGTCAACACTGGTGTCATGGCTGATGGCACCCATCAGCAATTCACATACACCTGAACACTCACACCATACTGAGGCGGATGCACAGGCAAGACATATACTTGTGCATGTGTTTGGGATGCTCAGTTCACAGTTCTGGTATCTGGACACATCCGTTGGAGCTCTGCAATATTCACAAGCTACATGCATACAAGTTGTTATGGTATTTGCTATGCTACACAATCTTATCCTGCAGTAACAGTTGCAGCAGGAACATCATGGGGCAGGGCCACACAGCCCAACACCACTGCCAAGGCCTGTACAGGCACAGTGTGACTTGGTGAAGGAACTACCTGAGCAGGGCACAGTCGGCGAAAGCCTGTGCACAGTATGACCTGCCCTTGGCAAAGAGGCAACACAAGGCATATGCACTGACACAGTAGGTACCCACGGATTTCCTCTCTCTGACCTGCACACAGTACAATGGATGCCAAACATGACACTACCTGTGCTCGGCCATGTATAGGAGGTGCACTGTGTGCATCCAACATAGGCAGCACTCCAGCACCATCCTCAAGTCCAGAACACACCCAGGGTATGTCTATTGACCTAACAAGTGGCAGTTGTATTAGAATGTGTAGTTACCCATTGCTATGGTATGTATGTGAGCATACAAGTGACTGTGGTGGCCAAATGTTAGGGCAGCAGACAGTACACATCCATAGTGGCACCATGACCTCTGTAGCACATACGGGGGTCACAATGGTAGCCTGTAGTACACAGGGTGTTCTAACCCACTGCGGATTATGGGCTGACTGTCATGTGTGTCCATACAGCCCACACACGTTCCATGCAGCTGGACAGATGTGGACCAATACAGACAAATGATATACGATGGCCTATGGATATGCCCAATGAATGACACCAACCCCCTAAGACACACACAGACTACAGCAGGCCAGGCAGTTTGATGTTGGTTGTGTAAGCTAGGACGTCCAACACCACTGTGCTGGTAATTAACGCTGGGAACTGACGTACTTTGGTATCCCTCCAACCAGCAGTTTAGGTAGGTCCACACACTGACATGGAGTACCCGGCATACCAGTACAGTAGCGGCAGATGTGTACAACTGTTGGCTGTGCCCCCCCATCAAACCTACACATGTGAGAGTCATGTGCACCACCCACGGTGATGTGAAGGACTGTTTTTGTGGTTGAATGTCCCCCCACGCTATGCAGACATGTAGCAACTGTCAATGCCACATGACCATTAGCTACCCTGCAGACAAAACATGACTCCTGTCTGTGTAGAATGTAGGGGTCGGCAACACAGTACTAACTATCTGGACATGTGACACATGCAATACAGTTGACCATACTTGGCATCCTCACAGACATGACGGTATGACGGTAATGTTGGTTGACAACATGCGTAACAGTCATACTGGGCATGTTCTCACACTGAAACACAGGACGGCCAGGCATGCATACACCAGTGGTCAAGACATATCTGCCAGTATATTGCTATACTGTTGGATGTCTGTGCTGTATGGTTTGTGTGTGGTCTATTGTCTGTACATATGCCATGGTCTATTGTTAATTCACATGAGCTATGTGCGCAGGGTACTGCTACCATCATATGTATAGGGTGGTTCTTTGTTTGGAGACAGGCTGATGCCTTTGGATACAGACTGGGTAAGGCACATTCCAGCAGGTGGGAGCAGTTGTGTGTGGGTTTGCACAGTGGTAAGCACTGCTGACCTGTGGTCACAGCACCTTATACATGTTTAGACTCCACATTTCTTTGACAGTGCACTACTAGCTTACTGGTAGACAAACACGCTTACAGCCGCTCGCTCACAGACATTTCCACTTACATTTGTTACTCTCACTTTGTGTGTGTGATCCCTAGTGATGCGTATTACATCGGACTACATGACTACAGTATTGGGTATGTGTAACCATTTTGCGACGGCAGGTGTTCAACTGTATGGACTCGGCGGCCTCTCCAGTGACGTAATCATATTATATGCGTGTTCCTCATACGATCTGCTCCCATCTGCCTGATACATGGGAACCGATACTCTGCAATGCTGACATGTGATTTGGTTTGTTAACACAGCTGTCCGCCGAGTCATGCTACCTCATACCTACTGCACGTTGTCCACCTTTCAGATTGCATGACGGGAGAATGTAGGAGTGACACCTTTCCCACTTTGCATGGGACAGTCCTTCATTATGCATATCTCATGTGACAATACCAGAACTCTCCACCAATCGGGGACACATTTCTACAGAATCAGGGACAAGTCAAGAAAAAATCTGGGACACTTTTACAAAAGTAGTGCTATTAACTTGAAACATTGACAGAATCAGAGCATATGACTTAATACACATATTCTGAAGTAACAGTTGTTTATAACTCTTACTTATTGTCATTAGTCAGTAAGTGTAATTCACCACCTTTCCTTCAACAGCCACTAATTTTAGGAGGGATTAAGAGGGATAGAGTTAAACGTTCAGTCAAACTCAGGGGTGTACCTGACATTCAGGGACAGTTGAGTGGTATGGACAATACTCTAGCCATTGCAACTGTCCTGATTAGGGGACATTCTCATGTTGTACGTGTCTGTACTGGTTGCTTGTTACAGGTCTTGCATACCTGACACGTCGATATGTCATATGTAGTAGCATAAGCAACTTTACAGCTGCTAGACTACGCTTTGATTTGTTCCAATATGTATATTTCTGTACTATGCATGGCTGTAGGTATGTTCTGCCCTGTTACGTCTGACATTTCTACAGAGCAGGTTCCACTTTGGCCATTCAGAATGGGGGTGACCCTATAGACCCTATATGTAGATCTATCACATGTGTCAAGGCAACACTTACCCACAGCCAGTAGTAAACGGACGACTTCCACGGTTTGCATATGTTAAGGTTATTCATGTAGCATTATAATTGATAATACTGTTTCCTATTACATGTAGCTGTTACTGATACAACAAACTGATGTCTGACACCACTACACACACTATATAGCCTCCATTCCCGAACTCACAGGCCATGTGCCATAACTCTCATTTTGCAGGACACAACTGCCCAGACAGGTGTGTCCCTCGCAGGCGTACGGGTGTTGAACCTCTTCTATTATGCTATCATCTACCTAAGGTGGTCAGCACATTATGCACTTTCCGTCAGTAGCAGAACTCACATACCAATGGGTGTGAATGAACACTGTATCAGGAACAATGCATAACACCCTGTGGGACACATTTAGATGATTGTTTCTATTAACCAGACACATTCACAGTCACAGAGCATATGTATTCATTCACGTTTGTCGAGGTACATGCTGTTTATGACTCATACATGTTGTCATCTGTCATTACCTGTATTCTGCCACCTGTTCACCTAATATCACTAGTTCTGGAAGTGTTTAGTTGGACTTTGTTATATTCTGATACATAACTATGGATGTCCATGCTAATCGGGTGCACAGCACTGATTTGGTCTCTATGTATTCCCCCAATGGTTTACAGACTATCCGGTAGATGTGCTCTTTAGGTTTGGGAGGTGTAGGCGTATGCTATGCCCACATAGGAATATTAATGACTTCCACTGGGCGGGCCTACTACATCTCTGCTAACCAGCACCTGCACACTTAAGCCCATTAATGCATACCCATGGTCCACCTACCTGGCACCCATCTACAGCAGTCTTGACAAATACTTACTGCGAGCGCAGCTGGGCTATGAGCACACCCCTACACATTGCCCACTCTCCCCGTCTCGAGACACATGTCGTACGTTTTGTCAACCCATGTATTATCACACTTACACAACCTACTGTTCCATGTACACCTACATCCTGCTCGTATTAATGTCAGCAGATTCACACGTACCCTGAATATTTGGGGTCCCACAAGGGACACCGTTATCCATGTTTAAAGTGTAGACCTTGCAGAACTCTCCCACTGATACTTTCCTACCGGTGTTTTGGACAGCGGCAGTGTATTGATCTTTATTGCCTGTCTGTATGTCTGTCCGGCCTAGCTGGGAGATGTGGGGGGGGCACAATGTTTATTTATTGGACCTCCCAGTCACATATGCCCATGCTGTAAATACATTACCCCTAATTGCTGTGAAGCAACCTATTTATGTACATGTGTATATCTACACTGACGTATATATGTTGTTTTGTGTGTATGTGTATATATCACTACCTGTTGTTGGTGTATATATATCTATCTATATATATCCATAGTATATCCTTGTGTGTGTGTATATATATATATATATATATATATATATATATATATATATATATATATATATATATATATATATATATATATATATATATATATATATCCATATGATTATATATGTGTATATAAATTAATGTAGATATATGTATATATAAGTTTTTATCTATATATACATCTGTGTGTCCATTAAGCTAAACATTTCCTGGACATGGGCACTTACACATGCGTATTGGGTTTTACCTCTGCTTCAACAGCATACTATTGCCTAAGTCATTATGACACCGACAATTCACTCCGGTGAACTTGTGCTCAGTATATTGCACGTTATACAGTGGACAGATGTCGCATGTTTTTCCATGTCTGGGGTGCCGCTGATAACTGGGATGTGATACAGTGTCATTAGACCTATTACTCATATGTGCAGCCTATTATTTATGCTACTGTGTTTGTTTCTGTGCACATTCATATTATTACTGTTGATAGGATGTGTGTTTGTGTTACTGTAACTGTACGTCAAAATATTGTTGTCTTCATGTAGTTGTGTCTGTCTGCTTTTCCCGGTTTGGGGTTGTCAGAGCAGAACTCCGTTCCGCTCATGGGTGGCGTATAGGTTTTATGTGCCGGGCTGCCAGCCCTGACGCACAACGTCCAACAACAATACGCCTATTCACACATGTCTCCATGCAAACGACGCTCTATTTGGGAATCACACCTATGTACTAGCTGACCTCCACGGGCTGCTCCATTACACCCAGCACAACATACCCTAGCACTCCTGTGTCCATAATCGCATATCCATAGTTTCTCCTGCACACCCGTGTTGAGTTTCCACGCATAACAGCCATTATACACCTGATATCGCAGCCATGACACACCTTTACACATTGCCCTCTCATGAGCATTGGGATCCTACACACATTTTGTACCACCTCGTGTATTCACAGGCTCACCATCCATTCATATTTGCACATACATTTCCTGGTGTTATGGATTATGAACGATTTGCGGGTTACAAGTGTAGGTGGTCGCAACACGTACTACATTCCGTCTGTTTACAATGTTGATGTTATGGCCACTGGTATAACCCTGCCTCTGGTGTGAAGAGCAGTGCTCTACTCACACTTGTGCAGGTTTATGTGACATACACTGCGAGCACTTTATAATTCCTTACTTGCTCTGGATTCCCTTCATGATCCTTATGTTTGCTTTCATCTTTCGGCGTTCCTTATATATATATATATATACATATATATATATATATATATATATATATATATATATATTTATATATATGTGTATATATAGATATATAATTTCATATTTCTGTTATGTCTGTGGATATTTATCTATACACACATCTATCTATCTATGTATATAAAAGTTACAGCTGTACAAGACAACATACATTTGCTATGCTAATAGCTGCGTACACCTACGCTGGTGCACTTGCATCTACTTATTCTGAGTTACATATGTTTACAGGCACTTCTTTGGGATTACATGTGCCTTATTCCTTATGAAAGTACCACTTTGATGGAATCCGGTTAACAGACCCATGCAAATGTGGTCACCTTTACATGTATAAATATTGGCTTTACAGCACAGAGGCATTCATTTCACAATTAATATGTGCTATAGTCATACTTGAACCGGGAATGCCTTTACATTGGGAGGATGCTGTAACCACTACACTATTGTTCTGGCTCATTTATATGTATACCCATGGTTCATAGCTACTCTGACATATGCCTCACCGCTTCTCTTACACAGTAGTCATCCATTCTCCTGCTGGGAAAACCGCAGTATTACAATTAGGACATTCCCTGTTTCCTACTGCTCTGGACCCGTGCTGCATGTCTACTCACTCCAAGGATATTCAGAACTCCTACGCTTATAGTCCTCGCACATACGCGTGTTTAATTGTCAGGGTGTTCATGTGCTGTTCTGTGTTTAGGTTCAGCTGAGTGGTGACTAGACCTGCCCTGCCCTGGTGCTGTTCAAAGATCAGATGTAGCACATGGACAGAGTTAGTCCAGATTTTAACATTCTACCTGTGTTTACAGACGCAGGTGTTTGGGCACCTCTGACCACATTATTGGGTTGGTGCTACATAATTTATGGCGGGGAGTGGTTCCACTACATAATGCAGGTTGGGGGGTAATTCCCACTTGTTTCCCTTCCCATTTGACTATTTCATTAATTTATAGATACAATGAATATTATTCTGGACATCTGTTATAAATTCATTACAGGTATGCAATAGTCCTGTCAACAGATGTGACAGTTGGTTGGTGTACTTATGTGTACGGACCTCTGTGATACTTGGGGACTCGTTTCTACAGTGACAGAGACAAGGCTATGACAACTCAGGGACAATCACGGACACTTCTACCATATTAGTACTATTAACTTAGAACGTGTTGACAGATTCGTAATACTACTAATTTTCTGCAGTTAAATGCGTCTATTACTCTTCATTGTTGTAAGTAGTCATTCTCATTCAACACCTTTCCCCAAAGGTCACTGGCTTTGTGAGTGGTTAAGAGGCTGGCCAGTTATTGTGCGAATGCTCTGACCATTGGTAGCGTTGACATTGTCATATGTACAGGTTGGGATGTATTCTGGGGACTAGGGTTGCCACATTTTCAAATGGCCAAGATGGGACATTTTCGGAACACACATCAGATTTTACAAGCCGACACATACCCACGGTCAGTACAAAGGATAGAACTTTACTTATTTGCCTACATAAAAGCCTATTGTTATAGAGGTTTAGTTGCTTATTCTGTTTCTTGTAACATTTAGGTATTTTAGATACTGAAATAATTATTTTCTGCAGCTATTACATAACATATGGGACATAATTGTGTCCTACAATCCCAGTACATTTGCCATTTGTAATATATTTTGTAAGGACACAACTGTCCAAAGAGGGACTGTCCCTCGCAAAGCCGGACAGATGGTAACCCTACTGCAGACACCAGATTGTTTCGGCCAACACATAGCCACGATCAGTGCAGGTTTAGAACATTCATTTGTTTCCTAGCTGTGAGCCTTATACCTTTGGCACTTTTGTTGTTTGCCTGTTTATTCTACAAATTACATTTATTCTATCCTGACGTGACCACTTTAGGCAACTGTTACATGCAGTATAGTACATAGTTATTTCCTACAATCACAGGACATTTGGCATTGTATCATTGTTGGTCAAGTCACACCTACACACATATTAATTGTCCCTCACACAGTGGATCAGGGGGTATCCTGTTTATGTCAGTGCCTTCATCACCCTTATACCATGTGCCACTATGCGAATGTATGCAATATATTCTCTCGCTTATTTGTATCGGGACACATGTGTCATGGGCAGGTGTTTGATCATGGGTTGTAGGTTCTGCATGACCATCTAGGGCTGGACAGTCTCGTTCACCACTACTGCACATTCCAATTTGTGTCCAGATATCTACAGGACTGGACTTTGTGTCTTCATACCCATTCTAATGTTTACACAGGTCACTTATCCCATGAAGGATATCCCAAAAATTGAACAAGACCAAAACAAGACAAATACCGACCATTCTTCTGGCATTATGAAAATGTGCTGGGGGTTTTACATGCAAGGGATACATAGTTTGCAATCCTGAAACTGCCTAGGGTGACACTACCTACTACATATGAATAGTGGTCACTATGTGTAGATGTGGCTGCAACAAACCAGTAGGCCAAGTATGGCTGTATTTGATGGACGTTCAGGTATGGGAGTGGGTTGTGTGCTGTGGAGAGGATGCTGGGTAGTCCATTATGCATCCAGGTGTGTTGCATTTGATATGGCCAGTTCCATCAGGACCAATCTGTCAGTATTTGCTGGTGACATGTCTATAAATTTGTATCGCACATTTTAATATTCATATGTTTGTGGGTTTGTGTTCTACAGTATTCCCTGTCTGGTTGTGTTGAAGATGTGTATACATGTTTTTGTGTTTCTTTCTGCTTCACCTGCTGCTCCCTCATGCACCTCTGGTTCACCTATTCTGCATACGACACAGTGTCGCCTTGGAGGATTATACTATTACCCATCCCCCCCACACACACATATTCCTGACACTCCATCCATCACTGCTTTGGTTGATGGCCCATGACACGGTCAAGGTAACACATTGCATACCCTACATATGTCAGGTACCTGTATGGTTGTGTGGACTACCCTGCCATGTTTGACTTTCCACATGCTATACCTCACGCACATAGGTTCACGCCCATACTTAACTTTCATGACATGGTTGGTATACCCGGGTAATACCCGTTCAACCGTGACACATCCTGACAAGTTCAGCTGGGACCGCTGATGTGCAGATTTTGGCTGACTGTTCTAATCATTAGTAGGATGCCACCTTTTCCTATGTCCAGGATGGGATATATTCCGGACACATATCCGAATGTGCTGGACAACACGTACCCACAGTCAACGGTACGGATAATACTGTTCCTTTCAGCCTACATGTTGCCTTATTGTTGTAGCAGTTTATATGCTCCTTCTGTTTCATTTACATGCTTAGTCTATTTCCTGTCACATTTGGTATGTGAAATACAGACATACCTATTGTATGTGACTATTACATGCGTTGTAGGATATAATTCGGTCATACAGTCATTAGATATGTACATTTATCGTGTTTTTTGTTATGGACACATCTGCTCAGCTGTGTACCCTCCCTCACAATATGGGTCAGCTGGTGACCCAGACCATTGGGCTGGATGTACCTACTGGTGGCGCGCTAACATATGATGCGTGTCACTTCAACTTGGTATAACTATCTACACTGTGTTGGACTACGGCACACTGTTTTCAATGTCATTTGTTTGTGGGATAGGGACCCGTTATTCCCTACCGTGCATTTGTGTTTGCTTCTTCATTTTGTGTTTGCAGGAACTGTCTTGCATGCTTTGCATACATTTCAGTATCCACGGACACTGACAGATGTGATTACTATTGCTTGCAAATTGTTATATACAAGCATTTTAGGTTGCATGTCGACAGCTGAAATTTTCATGCCTCCATGCGGAACTTCGACACGCCCTATGCACTCGCACTCCTTGCCTATGCACGTGGCTGTGGCATCAGCGCACCTTCATTAATATGCATTTGGTGCTACTGTACCATCTTCACGCTGCATGGTCGGTGCAAGCCTAATGCCGGCTTTGCGCCGAGCTTCATGAATCCCGGGGAGTGTGTAATAGTATACAAAAACAACAGGTTGCAGCAAGCTATTATGAGCAAGAGATGCGTAGAATTTTAATTTAAATAAGGCATTGAATATTTAGTGATTAATCAGGCTTAGTACAGGGACAAAGCCAGTGCTCTTTAAAATACTGTTTGAGGCCATTTTTGAAGAGAATTAAAGAAGGTTTGAGGGTAAGGTTAGGTGGAAGTGAATTCCAAGTTTTACCAGTGATGTTGGCAAACAGGGAGTGACTGGCTGAGTTAATGGCTTTGTGGGTTTGGACCAACAGTTTATTGGATGATCGTAGTTACTTAGAATTACTGTATGGCTTTATGATATTTTTGAGTGCCGGAGTATTTTCAGGGTGGTACAGAGTTTTGTGTGCTACGATAAGCTGCTTGAACACAAGTAGGCTAGGCAGTTCTAGCCACCTGAGAAGACTGAGGTTTTGATAGTGATGTGTCCTATATGTTGAGCCTATGTCAAATCTGGCAATATGGTTGTAACAGTGAGAGAGCTTACTAAGTTCAGTTTTGTTCAAATTGGAGAGTATGGGGGAGGCATAAAGAAGGGTAGAGAGTAGGTGTGAGTAGGTGATTGAAGACCTAGCTAATGGAGTTAGAAAAGGTTTGCTTCTATATAATGAGCCAAGCTTCTTATTAATGTTTTTATAGTTGTATTGATATGCAGATCAAATTTGAGATTATTGTCCACTATTACTCCTAAAAGCTTAGTATGGTCATCTGGAGAGATAGAGGTACTATTGTTGGATGTTATGGAGAAGGAAAATGGGGTGGATCTACTGGTGGGGGTAAAGAGGAGCAGTTTAGTTTTGTTGAGATTTAACAACAGGCTGTGATTAGAGAGTCAATTTTCAACTGTGTTAAATGTGTTTTGTGTTAAGGTTTGCAGGTCTAAAGGGGAGGAGGCCATAAAGACCAGGGTAGAATTGCCTGCATATTGAATGCATGTTGCATCAGGAATGGCAGTATGAAGGTTGTTGATGAAGATAGAAAAGAGAAGAGGACCTAGAATAGAGCCCTAAGGAACACCAAGAGTGAGAGTTAGCGGGGTGGACAGTCTGCCCTGCCATAACACAGCCTGTTGTCTGCCATTCAGATAGGATAGGAACTACTGAATAGCATGGTTATCTAGAGAGATGGATTTTAGGGAATGGATGAGGAATTTTTGGTTGACCATATCAAAGACCCTCGACAGGTCTAGAAATAGGGCTGAAGACAGCCTCTTGTTCCTATTTTGGAATATGGTACTTATAAAAGAAATTAGGGTGGAGGTGGTGCTGTGATGTGGCCTAAAGCCATGCTGAGAGTTGACAAGCTGAGAGCTCTGAATGAGATAGTCCATAAGTTGCTTATGAATGCACTCCTCCATTAATTTGGCTAGTGGTGAGAGAATGGTAATGGGTCTGTAGTTGGACAGTTCTGTTGAACTTCCACCTTTGTGGAGTGGGATAATGTGGGATATTTTCCAGATTGAGGGGATGGTTCCATCAGTTCGTGTTCGTGTTCTATTTTTAGGGTAGAGATGGGGAATGCTATGGCATCAGCAGATTTTTGTAGGCACTCTGCAGGAAGGAGGTCAGCAGAAAATGTGGTTGGTTTTATTTTTTTGATAAGCGATCAGATAAAAGTGCTACAGACAGGTTGGAATTTAAAGGGGGGGTGAGACGTGGGTGTGTTAGTGGTAGAGTTAGAGTGGGTGGGAATAAGTTGGTTAGCCAAGGTCTGAATAGTTTCAGTGAAAAAGCTATTAAAGGCAGTGGCAACAGTTTCTGGGCATTTATGGGTGTAGTTTGATGGGGTTGGGGTAGTAAATTGTCTGGGATGAAGAAGTTGGTTAATACCTGCCCAAAACTTTTGGGGATTGTTTTGGTGTTTAAATTGGAGGTTCTGGTAGTATTTTTTGTCTAGCAAAATTAGTTTTTTGTATCATTTCTAGGTTGACAATATCTCACTTGGTTGAGAGGGGCTTTAGTTGTTCGCCATTTGGTCCAGGCTATATTTCTAAGTTTGATTTTTATCTTAATTTCCTTTGTGAGCCATGGCGCAGTATTAGATTTAGTCTTTATAGTATGTGCAGGAGCATGGAAGTCAAGGATGGTCAGGAATTTATTGTTAAAGAAAGTTACAGCTTCATCTAGTGGTAGATTTGTTAGGACTGACCAGTTGACCAATTTAAGTTCATTTAGGAAGTTAGTAGGATTGAAGTTTTTATTATTTATGATTGTTTTGTATGTAGTCTTGTGGTGGGATTCTGCCTTATGCTTAATAATATCAGTTAGTGAATGATCACTTAGGTCATTGGGTAAAGTCATAGCTGTATACAAGCTTGGGTGGCTAATGATAAGTACCCAATCTAAGATAATTTCCCTGTTGGTGGGTTTAATAATCCTAGTGGGAGAGGTTATTATTTGTGTGAACCGAAACATATTTATATGGGTGACGGGATTCAGCTGAGCAGGTGTACCAGTTGGTGTTAAAGTCACCAAGAGCAATGGTTTCTTGGGGGTAGGTAGTGGATAACCATTGGAGGATATCTTCCAGATTGCTTATTGTATTGTCTGGGGAATGTAGACACAGACAATATTTATACTCTTATTATTGTTAATTTGCACTTTGGTAATTACAATTTCTGTGTTATTAAATGGGGGTGGTTGAACTGGATCTCTATTAACACAATGTATTTTTTTAAAGAACTGCTATCCTATCTCCCTTCTTAGCTGTTCAGTCTAATTGGTATAAGTTGTAGCCCAGGGATAATACCTCATTATCGGCAGTAGTAGGTTTAAGCCAGGTTTCTGTAAGACACATTATGTCTGGGGAATGAACTGCTAAGAGGGCATGCAGGTTGAGCATTTTATTATTTATACTTCGAATGTTCAAGTGAAATGTCAGGAGACCATTTTCAGGACTGTTAAGGGGTAGTTTATTGAATGAGTTGGTGGTGTAGACACTATTGTCACCAGGTGGAGATGGGCCAGGGTTGGGATGGATGTCCCCATCTGTAACGAGGTTATACTGAAATCTGATTATAAGCTTTAAAAGCTTATAAATAAGACTTAGTGCTTGTCCCTTGGATTAGATATTAAGATTTTAATTGGGTGATGAGGTAAAGGGGATGAGGGTTTGGATGTGTTGGGGATAGTTAGATGAGCTAACTTGTAAGAGAAGTCTGGGGTGGTAGTTTGACATTTTGAGTATTGGAATCCGTGGTGGTACTGGTTTTCATAGATGGTGAGGAGATAAAGGATACGCATCAGGGGGAGTAGAAACAATACTAGTGTTTTTGTTGATGCTAGCATGGCAAGGGGCCTGGCCATTATAGGGCACAGTTTTCAACCAGGATTTGGCAGGAAAGTAAGGAGAAAAGTTGGGTTGTAGAGAGGGAGGGCCACTTGCTGATGTGTGAGATGCTGGTTGGGAGGAAGAAGAAGGGGGAGTGGCTAGGACAGTATAAATTTAACAGTACTGGGGTGGGTGGTAATAGGGGGCAGGGTGAGGTGCGGAGTGAGCCCGAGCACAGTGAGGGCAAGCAGAGTGGGGCTAAATGCTAAACCAGACCACAAGATTGATACAACAATTAAGTAAAATGTAAGTTTATAATGGGGATGTAAGTAATTTGCCTTACTACATTTTAAAGATTGCTCCAAGAGGAGTGGGTATTGATATAGCCTCCTATGAGAATGACTTGAAAGAGGGGGGTAGCAATTATAAGTGTGAGATTGGGTGGTTAGAACTATTTGCAGAGCAACACCAGCAGGAGGGAGTCAAAAAAGAAAAGAAAAAAAAAGAAAAAAAGGAAAAATCGATCAGGAGCCAGGAAATGTAAGTAAGACAATATACTATGTCTTACTATTACTATTATAACAATTTATTTATCGAATACAATGTTAAGCTCTCTCATCTGTACACTAGGATTTCTTCAGAACATTTAAATTGTACAAAGTCCCCTCCTTTTATACTATAGTGAATACAGAGATAATTGAGGGTTTGACAAGCTCTTACAGATTTAAAGAAACAGACACCTTACAAAACTACAACTTCAATAAAATCTTAGTACAGTGAATAGATGGAAGTCCGGTTAAATAGTAAATGTCTAAAAAGTATCTTAAAACATTACACATAAAAAACTCCTCATCTCAAATTCCCTAGTTAATCATTCATGTGAATAATGTAAGTAAAAAAGACTGATAAAATCTCAACGTGTAGAAAAAAAAAACTGTCTAATTTTGCTGCCCTCATCCTCAACACTGATTGTATAGATACATGGTCATTAAGACCTGGTGTTAATGTAGAGTCTAGTCTAAGTTGTAAGAGGAGTTCCCTGTATTCCAATATGTTTTCCCAGGGTCCTCATCTGACATTGGGTTGAACAATTTCTAAATTACCAAAAGCAAAATTTTTAAAACCTTCGCAGGTTGTGGAATGTCTGTATAAAGCATTGCATAAATTGGCTTTTCTCATAGCATATAAAGTTCATAAATCCTTTTGACTAGTTTGTTCTCTGTTTTCCCCACATAAAAAGAAAAACAATGGTTACAGACAGCTAAATATACCATACCTGCTGAGTTGCAATCATCTCTCTTAAATGTAATAACTGATTGACGATAATTGTTTAGAGTAAGCTCCATCCTATCAACAATATATTGTCAGTAAATGCACCTGCCACATTTTGCGGTATTTTGTCTTGGGACTTCTTTGCCCTTTTACATAACTTCCTTTATGTTGTTGTCTACCTTAAGTACAAATGTTCGTTTTTCACCCAAATGGCTGAAGTTCTTCATCAGGTTTTAATGACCATGTCTATATACAACCAGTGTACATGATGAGGGCAGCGAAATTATGACTGCTTTTATACACTTTTTTTATCGATGGTCTCTTTACTTATTTTATTCACATGACTAATTATTCAGGGGATTTTAGATGAGGAATTTTATATCTGGAGTTTTTTAAGATACCTTTTACATATTTACTATTTAACTGGACTTACTATTCAACAAACCGAAATTTTATTGAAGTTGTAGTTTTGTAAGGTGTCTGCTTCTTTAAATCTGAAAGACCTTGTCAAATTGTCAATTATCTATGTATTCAGCGTACTATAAAAGGAGGGGACTTTGCACTATTTAAATGTTCTGAAGAAATCCTAGTGTATCTACAAAAGCACTTAACGTTTTATTCAATAAATAAATTGGTGTTTTTAACTTCACTTGGCACTGTATTTACTGCTTATTATACTTCTGGAGCTCTGGACTATGTGGACCTGTTGGTGCTCATTCAGTTTGTCTTGAGGTCACATGGTTGCACACCATCCTGTGTGGTTACTAGTTTGAAGTGGTGTTTATGTCTGGGGCTCATGGTACTACCACTGCCGTATACTACCATACAGCAGTCTGTGCTCACTAACTTTCCTCTGCTGTTAGAGAGTGCCAAGGTTGTATATCATTCTGCACAAATTCATTTTGCACACACTGTCTTACAGCTTGTGCCTTTTACCCTACAAGGCTAGTACAAGACAACACTGAGGACTTGCATGAATGTACAATAAATGGAGCTCCCCCTGTTTTTTGTATACATTACATTTCCACTTTTTATGTCAATTTTTGCTGTCCAGTGGTGCCAAACTTAATTTTGACCTAAGGTTCTTACTCCCATGAGAAATTTTGGAAGATACTTTTGTTCCCACAGGAAACTACCACAGGAATCTAGGTAAATTTGTCTCAGCTACCTTCCTAGATTTATCCAAGGCATTCGACACAGTTGCACACAATAAACTACTGTCTTGTCTCTCTGACTTCAACCTTAACAACCCCACCCTCCTCTGGTTTAAAAGCTATTTAGGTAACCTCCAACAATCCGTCAAATGGCATAACTCTCTATCCCTCCACTCCCAACCTCCTTAGGTGTGCCACAAGGATCAATGCCTAGGACCCCTTCTTTTTAATATGTTCACAAACCAACTCCACTCAGCTACCTCTAAAGGTGACATAGTCCAATACGCTGATGACACAGCTCTATATACTCTGCACCCAACATCCAACTTCTCCAACAAAAATCCCAAGAAGACTTCTCTGAAATAGAGAACTGTCTTAGCAAATCACAACTCATACTAAATTCCAAGAAAACAAAAATAATGCTATTTCACTCTAATAAAATGGGGAACCTTGCCTTCTCTATACTCTATGGCAGCAAAACCCAAAACACCCCTGTCACTGAGACTAATCTCCTAGGAGTTACCATTGACCAGCAACTCAAATTCACAAAGCACATATCAACAACCACCACAAAAGTTCACAAAATGCTTGGAATCTCGAACTGCAGTAGCCAGACCCCACCTCCTATCTACTCTACTTATGCATCCCCAATTCTAACTAATCTTTATAAAACTGACCTTAATAAACTTTCCATCTGTTACAACAAAATTGCTAGATTCTCTACCAATGTCAAATCACGATCCCACCACTGCCTTTCCCTACAAGCCTTGCACTGACTTGAATTTTCAAACCTATTAAGGTGCCATCAACTCAGCCTAGCTCATGTAGTTCTGTACTATCCCAAGAAAACCCCTGACTTGACTGGCATGCTGAACTTCTGCAATTCAAATAGACAACTTTGGTTCTCCAACAAAGCCATAATTGAAACCATCACATGCAAAAACAACTCTGGGGAATCACTATTTGGTCATGAAATAGCAAAAATATGGAACAACCTTTTCCCTGACCTCAGACTACAAAACTCCACACCTTCCTTCAAAGGTCTGCTTAAAACATACCTCTTCACCAACCATATATGCAGCTGTAATTGACCACATGAAGCCTTGTCCACTTAAACTCATTTGATTGAAAATGAAATTACTAGGACCACTTCACTGAAAGCTCACTTCACGAAAACTCACTTGACTGAAACTCATTTCATTGAAAGTTATAAATGGCATTTTCCCCACTGTAGTGCGACCTTGGAGTTAGTATATAAAGTAAGGGGGTATGGGGGCAAAGCCCCCCCCATATATCTTGGTTATATATTCTCTTTTGGAAACAGTTATTTATTGCACTCATAAGTATCACTGTATATAGTTTAAAATGTTTCTAATATGTGGTGGGCTACGCCCGCCACATCCCCTCAATGTGGGGGGCTGTGCCCCCACACCCTCTCTTATTTTATATACTAACTCTAGGGTCGCACTACAGTGGGGAAAAGGCCATTTATAACTTTCAACAAAATGAGTTTAAAAGAAATGAGTTTTCAGTGAAGTGAGCTTTCAGTGAAGTGGTCCTAGTAATTTCATTTTCAGTCAAGTGAGTTTTCAATCAATATAAATATATATATATATATATATATATATATATATATATATATATATATATATATATATATATATGTATATATATGTATATGCTCTTACATGTATATTTGCTTGAATGTATATATAGAAACTTAAACATTTATATACTCTTATTCATTTTTGAAATATCTTGCAATGCTCTACCAGGGTCTTATCTACTCTCAGTGTATATTTTGTACACTTGTATTTTCACCCTAAAGAGGGAATATCCTCTTACTGTATACTAACGGCTGTAAAGTCTACAATCTGTATGCTACTACTCTGTAATATCTCTTTTGCAAATTTTTATTCTCTCTGTAAACTTATAGAGTTTTTCTCCCCAGGACTCCGCTGAAAATGGAAACTTGTTGTCCAGTCGGACTATCCTGGCAAGCAAATGTTAAATAAGTAAATATATTTTTACTGCAAGTTGGTGGATTATACTATCTTGACTTGTCCATGCAGGGTGAACCAGAACAACCTACACAAATTGTATCTGTGGGTCAATTGACCCAACGTTTGACTGAACAAGTGAATAAGATCACCACTTCATTGCACTCAATACCCTGCTCAGGTCCAACCAATAATTTGGACAATAACACTGCCATTGGCAGAGGGAGATCTTCTTACCCATTTAATGTTTATTCGGTGTACAAATGGAAGGAATATTAGCCAAGGTAGAGATGCAAACCACTCATGGAAAGCCGGTATCCCCAACGGACAGGATTCATACAATGGTATGAGGGCAGCAAATGATTTTGGTGACCATTCCACTCTGAGAATTTTGAGACTAAATGAGTTTAAAAGCTGACTAGAACAGGACTTTTCTTTTTCATCATAGCCAGCTTCATTGAGTGACAAACAGATTAGTCTGAAGTTCAAACTCACAGACTTTGTGAACAAATTAAAAAAAATTAGAACTTTATAAATAGACAATGCATATTTAAGGGAATGCCTAAAGCTTAATACCTAAAGGGTTGAGAGATTTTACATTTTTTGTTGAGGTATTGAAAGGATCCAAAGAATATTACATTCCTGTTGATATGTTTAACGGACACAGCACTGAATTACTTTAATTTATTATCATATTTAACAACCAACATACAGAGACTTTAATGAGTGAAACTTCAATTTTGGAACATGCTATTACATGTGAGTTATTGCTTTTTGAATACCAAAACAAGTATGATAATGATTTTAAGTTTGTTGCCTCTCACATTATTAGGGAAAAAGAAAAGTTGTTAACTCATTCACTCCAATGGAATTCAGGAAGTTTGCACAGTAACTTCCAATGGGCGGAGTCTAAGCCTTTTGACAGAATCAAGTTATGTCCTCCCATTTCAAACAAATGTTCACATCTGGGGAACCCCAGGGACTATGAAAGAAGTAGAAATGGCACACACTTCAGCACAAACCATTTTTAAAGTGGTAGTAGTTTTTAGGTTGTAGGTCTTAAATTGAATTGTATGTCACAGTAAACAACATAGAAACTATTACATATGTAATATTTCATAAACAACCTAAAATATCTCAGCAAACACTCAAGTTACATACTTACTGTTGGTAGCATTTTATTCATCTAGCTGAGAGCTTTCATATGAGGCTAAGGAGTTCTGGCTGTGTTACTTGGTTGTTGAGATAGTTAGAAAAATGTGAAAATTATATGTATATATATATATATATATATATATATATATATATATATATATATATATATATATATATATATATATATATATTAATATCATAAAAACAAGAGTTAATATCTATTTTCCTGCATTAGACAGAGGTCAAATACTAATGCAGTTGAGTTTGCCATTTTGTAACCTTTAAATTCAATATTTTAAAACCTTGTACATAGCATGGTTTTGGAATTATTGATGCAAATATGAACAAGCAATATTTGACACCTAGAGGCATCAGCAGGAGTTAACTGCAGATGCACCTGGAGGCATTACTTGGATGTAATGAGTTAAGGGACAGCAATTATTATAGAGATGGTAAGGTGTACCCCTTAGTGGACAGGCTGGCTAAACATGGTGGCAATGAATGGAGCAAGACAGAAGTTACTTCCATTTCTGTTCTTGTTTTTGCCAACCAGTAGGGTATGACCGAATATGACCACATAGTTCAAACTGAGGAAGACTCTGAACATATAGGGACACGGCCCTGGGTTTTTTCCCCCTTACCCAGGAAATGGGAGTGAATCAGGAATCAGGGGGGAATGGGTCAACCATTTGTTTCTACACAGGGCAGGACACCAAGAGGCAGGCTGGACTCAAGGTGAAGGGATTATGTAACAAGAAACACTCAGACAGGTAGCTTTGAAGGACTATGACACCATTAGTGTTAAGCAGGATGGAAAGGTCCATGTTCATAATGGTTTTCACATTTTTAACTATGGTTATTTAGACAATGATATCACTTTTCTCAATCTATTTGAGAAAGGATTCAAATTTGTTCCAAGGAACCGAGGTAACATTGCAAAAGTTATTGTAGACTTTACATTATTTATAAGGAAATTGAACTCGTCCTTTCTCAATAAAGACAACAGAAGAAACCTCCCATCACCCACTATGAAAGAGAAAGGTGTTTTTAACCCCCGCTACAGAAAGCCTTATACACCTTTGAAAAAGCTTGTGAATGTGAACTTTACTCCCTCTATGGAGAAAGAACTAGGAAGTTTCACAATTTGACCCTTGAAGAATGGACACTGTTGGAGAAACTAACTAGAGTCAAATCTATTAGGGTTATGAAACTGGATTGGTGGGGTTATAAGCAATACAGAAACGGATTATGTTTGTGAAATTTTTAACTTGCTTCAGGATGACACAAGCTTCTTGGTGGCATCTAGAAATGAAATCAATGTAACCTACAGAAATATCGACCTGTTCCTGGAAGATGCCTTACTTCAAGGCACAATTTCACCTGCAGTTTATAACTTTTTGTATAGCAAAGACCCACTGATCCTGGCTACCTTCACTATTCCCAAGACACACAAAAATGTAGTTGACCTGCCGTATAGATTAATAGTGGCTGTCCAGGGATCTAAGACCTATCCTCTAGCGATCTACATTGATAGCAAACTGAAACCCTTGTTACAGCACCACCCTGACATTTTGCGTGACTCATGGGACTTCCTAGGCAAATTGAACCTGGAACTCCTTAAAGAACATGTGTGTTTCCTGATAATTTACGTTATTGACTTATTCTTATGTATTCTTCATGACATTGGGCTAGAGCACTTTGAAGAGGCCCTTTTAGAATACAAGTTGTTTGATGCAAGTGAAACAAGATTTGTGGTAGACCTGATGGATGTAGTGCTGACTAACAACTTTCTATTCTTTGAAGGGGAATACTACAAGCAGGTCAGTGGTCTGGTGATGGGGCAGCTTGCACCCCCATTTTTACCAGCCTGGTCATGTTAAGTTGGGAAACAAATCAATACACTCAAGATACACCCCACTATGTATTTATATGTCAGGTATTTGGATGACACATTTATTATTTGGATTGGTGATCCCTTAGAAGTTGAATCATTTTTAACTTACATGATAAACACTACCTACTTCCTGAAAGTTACACACAGTCACAGTACTCAGACAGCACACGTTTTGTATGTGCAACTTGTAATAGAAAATTGTGAAATGGTGTCACATATTTTCAGGAAACAGACATTTTCGAATTCTTGCCTTCACTATGACAGTGGCCACTCAATGTATTGTAAAAAGAGTTTGATTAAAAGCTAATTCATTAGGGCAGCCAGGATGACATCCAATGGCAATTTATTCCTCAGGGAATTTGACACTATGACCAACATGCTTTTGGCCAGAGTATACCCACTAGACCTATTAGACCCAGTGAGGAAAGAGGTAGTTGAAAACAGGACTCACAAATTTCAGCCCATTCTAGGTAAATGTTCTGTATTGAATGTAATAGGCCCAATTAATCAGCCCAACTCCAGCAATTTTCACCTTGGTATAGCTATCAAATTTGGTGGATTAAGTACCAAGGTAAAAAATATTTTACTAACGACTGGACAATTTTGAAAACCGATGAAAAACTTTTCAGCCATTTGGGTGAAAAAGCAACATGTATAAAGTACACAACAACATAAAGGAAGTTCTGGAAAAGAGTAAAGAAGTCCCAAGACATGCTATCATAAAATGTGGCAGGTGCAGTTACTGTCAATATATTGTTAATATGAAGGAGGTTACTCTAAACAACTATTGTCAATCAGTTATTACATTTAAGAGAGGTGATTGCAACTCAGCAGGTCTGGTATATAGCTGTCTGTAACCATTGTTTTTTCTTTTTATATGTTTGTTCTTCTTTCGGCTTTTCCCGGTTAGGGGTCGCCACAGCGGAACTCCGGTCCACTAATGATTGGCAGTATATTTTTTATAGGAGCCAAGGTGCCAGCTCGACGCCCAACCTTCAACAATAAAAAAACAGAAAGGAAACTGGCCAAAGGGATTTATGAACATTTATATGATATGAAAAAGGCAAATTTAAACAATGCTTTATACAGACATTCCACAACCTGTGAAGGTTTTAGAAATGCTTTTGATATTTTACAAATCATTCAACCCAATGCCAAGGGAGGGCCCTTCTAAAACAGATTGGAATACAGGGAACTCCTCTGGCAACTTAGACTAGACTCTATATTAATGCCACTGATTAATGACCATGTCTCTGTACAACCAGTGTTGAGGATGAGGGCAGCAAAATTATGACTGTTTTTCTACACTTTGAGTTTTTATCAAACTGTCTTTTTTACTAACATTATTCACATGAATGAATAACTGGGGGATTTTAGATGAGGAATTTTATAACTGGAATTTTTTAAGATGCATTTTGCACATTTACTATTAACTGGACTTCCATCTATTCATTGTGCCAAGATTTTATTAAAGTTGTAGTTTTGTAAGATGTCTGTTCTTTAAACTTGTAAGAGCTTGTCAGATTGTCAGTTATCTATGTAGTCAGTGTACTATACAAGGAATGGACTTTGTATTATTTAAATGTTCTGAAGAAGTCCTAGTGTATGGATGAAAGCACTTAATGTTTGAGTCAGTAAATAAATTGATGCTTTTAACTTCACTTGCCACTGAATTTGCTGCTTTCTATACTTCTAGAGATCCAGACCATGTGGACTTGTTGGTGCTTATTCAGATTGTCTTGATGTCACACGGTTTCACACCATCCTGTGTGGTTACAAGGAAATAATGCCCATAATGCACCACTACTGGCTCCTTGTCACATGGAAATAATGCAAAGAATGCAGCATTGGTGGCTCCATGGCACAGTGGAGCAATGTCCAATACATACTAGTGGCACTTTGTCACATGGGAATAATGCCAAAAAGGCACCACTACTGGTGCTTTGGCACAGGAAAATAATGCCCTGAATACACCACTACTGGCTCTGCGGCACATGGAATAATATCTTGAATGCTTCATTGTTGGCTTTGTGGCATAGTATGATAATGGTCCACAAACAACTTGAATTTGGAACAGAGCCACAGGTGTCTTAGCACTTGGCAGAAGAGGAATGGAAGCATTTTGCTGATGCCAGGTTGCCCATCCCTGGGGAAAGGAGTTGATTAGGTCTTGCTATAAGTACTCCATCTTCTGGCCTTTTTAACTGGAAATTAGGCACGAGATACTCCAAGAAAACAGCACATAGATCAGTCAGCTGTGAGAGTATCAGATAGATATTTCAAAAAAATATGATCATCTAAGAATGACAGCCACATAGAACTATAACTCATGCAAATGACTTGTATGTTACCAAAAGCCTGAGTCCCTGACAGGAGAAAACCACATTTACAACCACAGAGAGATGTATTTTTAGGAAACATGATAAGAACAAATGTGTACCACAGATGATGCTGATTTCTTCAAGACAGACCCCGGGATTCATGAAGCTTATGCCAGGTGCAGGCGTAGCATCAGCATTCCAACACCAAATATGTCCGAAGAGCGATCCAGGTATGAGCTCTTCCCATGTGCACTACCTGCGTACGATAGGCCTGCACAGCTCCCAGGCCCTGTATGCTAATTAACCCATGTGCAGCAGTTTAGCATGCAAATGAAGGTATGTAGCGATCCAGGAAGTGGTGCAGACATAGTGTAAGCATGCAGAAATGTAAACCGCAAAAAACAGTTTACATTTTTGCAAACATAAAATCGGAGCCATGACAGCCAACTATACACATGTATTATATTGTTAATATATGCCAATGGCTAAATATATAGCTATTGGCATAAAAAAAGTACAAAATATAAAATTAACATTTAATATTTATATTTGCACTATCGCGAATTGGAAGCTCAGGGCAATGGCATGCAAATAGGATCGCAAGGAAAATAGAAAAATATAGAATAAAACCGCAATGTAACACATATCATGATTTCCCCATAATAGTGAATGGCAGGCATGGTACACCACACCATGGCACAAGGGTTGCTAAGGAGCTGTGACGGTGTTATGTGTGGTAGATAGGAATTAGTAGGCAATGCCATGCAAATGAGAGGAGTAATAAGTGAATCACAGATTCCCCGCTGGTGTAAGGATGCACCTCACAGCATAGCGCTATAACACCTATGTGTGCCCTTGAGATAAAGATGACATCAAGAGAGGGGTGTGTCACCTTTGCTGTAAGCACATTGGAGCATTGTTAATCCGGTTTGCCCGTAGCTAAGCACAGCTGCAGGATAGGGGTGTGTTGAACAGAGAGAACACAAGGTAACTGAGTATGCATGTGAATGGGGATGAAAATGAACTTAAACCCAGTAAATGAGTTTGCGTGGTGCGCACCTGAGCTGAAACAGGAAGGATATAGGAAAGAAATAAGGAAATGCTGCAGCAAGGAAATTGGCGTACAAATGACTAACTAACACGTAGGAACCTGCAGTGGGCCATTGACAACAGCTAACAAGGCTGCAAGCAGGTACCTGCAGGACAGGAAAGGGGAGGGGCTGTACTGCAAAGAAAACAGTAAAGTGTCACAACAGAACAAAGCGGATTTGCAGTATATCAGCTACAAGACCCATTTTGCAACACATGACTGGGTAGGGAAAGTAAAAAACAAGAAAGATAGCAGGTGGATGCATGCCTGATAACGGGAGGGGATCCAGGTTTAAAAGTGAATTAAAGGGCAACAGATTAATCAAGGCAGGCAAGCATAACTCTACACTAAAGGCCCCACACTTGCACTACTCACTGTAAAACCCATAATTAAGATACCCTGCAGCTGGAATTGCTGATACACACCCAATGACATCAGCAGCATCCATAGCAAAATAGTATAAAGTGTGAAAGCACCTCACACACACTTGTGTATTCCCATTCACTCTGCACCATTGGTGTATACAGATGGGGAACTTTTAGTATGTACATATTAGGGGCTGCCATAGCTTTGATCCACCAGCATGTGTTGGAGACTGAAGGTGTTGTGGAGTATCATGCACATAACCACCTCAGGCACCAGAGGAGGAGAAGAGTGTTCAGACCCAGGGTAACCTACCAGGGGCTACATGATCTGGAGACAGTAGAGCATTGCAGGGTGGAAAGGGACACCCTACAACAACTTGTGGAGCTGTGCCGGCCACGCCTCAGAGCTAGAGCAAACAGAGAGGAACCCATCCCAGTGGATATGAAGGTATATGTAAGCCGGAGAATACTAGCTACAGGTACCTTTCAAAGGCCAACTGGGGATATCATGGGGATATCACAGGCATCAGCATCCAGGGTACTTCACCATTTCCTGGATGCCATGTTACCACATGCCAATGAGCTAATATACTTCCTCCGAACACAGGAGGAGTTAGCCATCAATATGCATCTCTTCTGCCATGTGGAAGAATACCCAGAGGTACTGGGTGCAATAGACTGCACACACATACACATCAAGTCACCACCTGGTGAGCAGGATAGGAGCTACATAAACCATAAGGGATACCCTCCAACAACTGCCAGGTCATGTTCAATGCCCAGGGCATTACCATGGATGTGTGTGCTGGCAGCCCTGGAAGATATCATGACTACCACATCTGGCATGCCTCACAGCTGTATCAGGTATTTTCAAGGGGGGACACCCCATATAGCCACCTGGTGGGGGATGCTGGCTATGCACTGGAACCATGGATGATGTCTCCCATCAGAAATGCACACATACCCGTGCAGGAATGCCATAATGAGGCACACGTACAAACCAGAATCATTATAGAGTGTGTGCTTGGGATGCTTAAATCATGGTTACATTGCTTGGCCATATCTGGTGGAGCCTTGCAGTAATCTCCAGGCATGTGTGCCCACATCGTATGTGCCCTGCTACACAATATGATCCTGTGGAAACTGCTGCAGCAGGGACAGAATGGTGAAGGTCCTCACAGCCCACCACCATTGCCAAGGGCCCCACAGGCACACAGGTACTCAGACCATGAACACCCTGAGCCAGCCCCAGTAGGCAGACAAAGGTGTGCCCAGTATGCCCATGCCTTGGCAAGGAGGGAACATATAGCTCACACACTGACAGTGTAGGCACCTTGGGACTGACACCTTTCTCCACCTGCACCCACAGTAAAAATGGATGGCACACACACACAATACTACCTATAAATTGTCATGTATAGGCAGCCTACTGTATGCATCCAACATAGGCAGCCCTCAACTATTGCACACACAACTGTTATTGGCACAAGTTAAGTCAACACCTGAACAGTAAATTAAGCTATCAGCATGTGCTGATAATGTATGTATAGGTTCATAGGTTCATAGATAGGTACTTGGCTAACTGCCTGAGGGCATTCATAAGCCTAGACAAAATGTGTCAGCTTTTGCCACCCCATTGATTCATTAACTGTCCCTCTGTGGAGCAGACCCAATGGTGGGATCCCTGTGGTGTAACTACTGTTCCCCATTCACTCTTCAAGGTTTCTCTTGAAAAGTGTTAGTGAGGGACTCTGTATAATGTAATTAGGGATGTTGTTCCAAAGTATGGGGAGTTCCTGTGAAAGGAATCCGTCCCTCCAGCATCTTCCAGTTATTGTTGTGGCAAGGTTCAGCTGACTACAGTGTGTGGCTCACTGTGGCATGGATTCCCACAGGTGGAGCATATCCATTATGTCTGAGTACAACCTGGCTTTGTTGGCCAGCAGAGATCATCTCTAAGTAAACGAGATGCCACTAAGTAAAGTAGGAATTTATTCAGTCTGGCTGCATAGGACATATGTTTTAGGCCAGTAATCCTCTTGGTGAGGTACATTTGTCTACCTTCCAGCTGTTGGATGTGTCTTCTGAGGTACATCCCAAATAGGTTATTATACTCTATGATGGGACTGATGAGTGATGAGTTATAACCTCAGTATGTCTAGATGTGAACCCTTTAATAATCAGATGGCCTACATAGAAGGATGCCCTAACTACTTTGGAGATATGATTGTCAAAGGAGAGATCACTATCTACCTTAGTCCCCAGATACCCTATTACCTTGTCTGTATTAAAGTGGCTGCCACTTATGTGTTAATATGTGGGTGCGTAATATTCCACAATGGACCAACCATGCAGTTTGTGGCACTTAGCTGGAGGCCATGACTTTGACACCCTGTGTTGGTCTCTGTGAGGCAACTTGAAAGACGTCTGTTTCAGCTGGACTGTCAAGTATGGCTCCCAGTTTGCAGTCATTGCCAAACATGGTATGCCGTAGTCCACCTGTGTTTGCCTGTACCTATGAGAAGTATATGCCAAACAGTAGGGGTCCCAGGACTGAGTCCTGTGGGACCCCAGTCATGACTGGTTAAGAGTTGGACCTGGAGACCGCTAGTTGTACCATGTGGGCTCTGTGTGTAAGCCTGTTGGCCACCCATCCTGTGATGTATGGGTGTATGTACAGGCTGGTGAGTTTATCAATAATACCTGAGTGGGGAATGGTGTCAAAAGCCTTGGTGAGGTTCAGGTAGTATGTGTGAACCACCTCTCCCTTCATTTAATGTCTTGGTGACTGTCTGTAAGACATCAAACAGGTTCAGTAGGCATGAACTGCACTCAACCAAGCTGACCTGGGTTGGGTCCAGTGTTTGGAGGTTAACAATGTCTTTTTCAATGAGTGTCATGAGCTTTGCAGACCAGGCTAGTCAGGCTTATGGGGTGGTAGTTACCATGGTCAGTTGTGTTTCCACCTTGGTGGAGTGGAATAACCGTTGCCACCTGCCATTGTATGGGCATGTAGCCTGTGGAGAGGCTGAGGTTGAAAAGCTTAATTAGGTGGAGGGTCAGTTTGTCTTGTAGTGTTTGCAGGATGCAGTCTGGGACACCAACTGCCTCCATTGATGCTGTGTATTGCTGTTAGAGAGGGCCATTTCCACCTGTGTGTCTCTGATGTCTGGGATACTCTACTTTTCAGGTATTGTTGTGGGCTCTTTAGGGGGTGAAGTTTGCACTGAATGTATCTGCAAGGATTTTGGCGATATCAGTAGGGTCAGTATATTTTGTGCTATATTGCTCCGACACAGTGCAAATCTGTGTTACCACTTAGATTCTTGACATAGCCAAAGAAGGCTTTGTGGTTATCTTTCGAATCCTTGCCTATTTTCCTGTTGATGTTAGCCTTGGATGATTTCATGAGGGACCTACATTTCTTACTAATACTGGTCACGGATGTCTGCCCTTCTTGGGATTTGCTATTTTTCTGGACTATTGTCCTACTTCTGTTGTATAGCCTGTTTATTGCAGGGGTCCACCAGAGTGGTGTCCTTGTCTAGAAGGAGTGATTCTTGGTTTGCCAGTGATGGCATGATCCATACATCATTGTAGGTGCTTATAGAGTGCATTTGTAAATCTGTCTGTATCTTGAGCAGTGTTTTTCCTTAGTGTGGGGGCTTTGAAACCCCACACCTCTGTCTCTAGTAGTGTGAATTTAGCTGTAGGAAAGGTATACACTGTGGTTTCCATGGGTAGGAGAGATGGTTGGGTGTGGTCAGATCCAACCATTGACCGGTGCACCTGTCACCCATGTTGGTGATTACCACTTCTAGTATGTTTCCACCCCTCATTACGGAGTTTACTATTTGATACAGGGCATATGAGGTGATAAATTCCAGGAAGTGCTAGGCCTGGAAGTGAGTTCTTGAGTAAGTTTCCCAGTTAATGGTAGGGTAGTTGACATCAACCAATACCAGGTTGTGTGGTAAGACTGTCATGTTTTCCATTGTCTCCAGGTAGGTGTAGTGGTGGTCCTGGGTCATGGAGGGTGATCTGTAGAAGGCCACAGTTTGCATTGCAATTGTGGCTGATGTTAGCTGCACAAGGATGATCTCAGAGGTATCATGCTGCCCCACTATCCTGGAGGTGTAGGTATCCCTGATGAATATGGATACACCCCTCCATGTCTGTGTCAGTCCATGTTCTGTGTCCAAAATGTGTGGTATGGATTGTAGTCTGGTAGTGCCGGTGTGCTATCAGGAGCCTTAAAACAGGTCTCAGTTACTGCACAGATGTTGACGTTGTCCATACTGAGAAGTGCTGTGAGTGCGTGCATGTTGTGATCACAACCCCTGGTGTTGAGTAGCATAACCCTCATTGATTCTGCTATTGTGCTGTTTACAGAGGTGGGATTCACCTTTGAGACTTCCCTAAAAAAGGCACCATGGGGGTGCAAATAGCACTGGCCAGTATTCCAAAGCCTAAGGCTAACACATAAGCCGGTATGGTAGTGTTGCATGCATGTTTCCCATCTGTGCTTGTTTCTCATCTTTCCTGTAGGTAACCTACTGGTAAGCAAGATAAAGCCTTAAACTTATACAAGTCTTCTAGCTTCCAAGATAGGCTTTTGGAGAGATTAAGTATCAGTGTTCTGTATGTTCTTGCTGTACTTAACTGTTTTCTGACTACATGGTGATATTTCACTGTATATTGTGATCTGAAAACTCTGTTTATTCACATATTATGGCTGTGATGGCCTGCACTTTAGAGGTTCACAGATAGGTAGTAGGCTATCTGCCCAAGGGCAATTAGAAGCATAGTTATGCTGTGATGGCTTTCTCTGCACCATTGATGAAGTAACTGAGCCTCTGTCAAGCATAGCCAATGAAGTGATTCCAGGTAGAGTTGCCGGAAGTTGTTGAAGCCTGGGGTGGTGGAGGGTGATAGGGGCACTTAGTGATCTAAAGAGGGCATGGTAACATGAAAAATCAACATCATTCAATTTCCCCAACAGGTCTTGTATGTCTAAAACTGGAGGTGCTCCTCCACCCCCTGGCTGTATGGTTCTGGGACACATGATCCCAGGGGTGTATATTCTGTTACCCATTCACACATCAAGGTTTCCTTTGAAGTGTGTCAGTGAGGTGCTATACCTAATGAAGTTAGGAATGTAATTCATAGTCTCTCATTTCATTTGTTATATGTTTTTATTTCAAGAGTAAGTGAAGCTCAGTGGGTTTTGGCACCTCCACCCTTTGCGTAGCCTAGCTTACACATAGAAATCATATAAATAGGAAATAGTCAGAAGAAACGCTAATGTCAATAGTGTAATAGTTACAGCATTTTCATCGTATCTGTGCATTCAAGATTCAAATCCCAATAAAGTCAGGGATGTTTATAATGTTAAAATGTATATCTTAACCACAGCTTGCATATATAGGTAGTATTTGTCAGTATAATAAACATTTGAAACACCCATATAAACCCATGTGTGCTGGAGAGTAAAGTTAACAGAGAATGTAATGTTATGTAAGCACATAGTGAGATGTTACTTCACTGAAATGTATATATCCTGAGTAGTTAGCAGATGTGGCTGTGTTTGCGCGCACATGTTATATGTTTTAAAGTTTGTTTAATTGTATAACTACTGCTTTAATTTCACACAAACACTTTTAAACATGCTTATAACTGCTTAAATGGGCCTTATTCTGGAGTAAAACACATTTTTAAAGCATCACAGGTGGTGAACCCTGGACCATGCACATTATAGTCATGGGACTTACCACTTAGCGATCTGAGCTGTTTACATGGTTCATGGTCTTTAGACTGCACCTTTTACTATAGGCATTCCACAGTACTGACAACAAATGGGACAGTCACTTTGTGTACATATGTACAGTACATTCTAATGCACTGTAGTTTGTGAATATATATATATATATATATATATATATATATATATATACATGTCAGTGATGTCTGCATATATATATATATATATATATATATACACACAATTACATCTATAGCCATATATATAAACATCTATGAACACACTTAGTGACACAGAAGCAATCCAAAGGAATTGAAGTATACACAAAACACATGCAGCTCTGGTATTATAACTATTAATATTAACCTAATTCACCATAGAAGGGATGGCTGTTGTGTATGTGGAGATTGTGGTGGGGGAGGAATGATGGGTAATGAAATAATGCATCTAGGAGAGCCTGGGTTGGATGTTCAATAAGTGAACTGGAGGGATATACATGGAGTATGGGGACAATATAAAAATGACACAAAACAAGAACCATTCTCATCCATAATACACCCTGTCATGTCACATTGCAACACCTAATTCCACAAACATATGAACATTAACATGTATCATACATATGTACACCAACTGACTGTCACATTTGTTTACAGTAGTGAGGAATGTCTGCAGTAAAATGTATATTCTAAACACAATAACAGCTGTACATATCTCAGATGCCTTAGTGGTAAAGTCAGTGACTGTGGTGTTCATGGTCCCGGGTTCAAGACCTGCAAGGGTTGTTAATTTATTTTGTGTGCCAGAGTAAGGGCTGTTGGATGCAGGTGGAATAATGTACATTTAAGCAGTTATAAGCAGTTTTGCGCAAGTTTGCGCGATAGTAAGCGGTGCTTAAATATGATAAATCCGATAAGCACTTCACAGGTTTAACCTTTGCTTAACGTCGCGCAGTCCATGGGCAAACCTGCTTACAACCGCTTAAATGTGCATTATTCACACTTTCCCTACCAGTGCCTACTCTGAGAGGTAAAATAATAACCCCTTCCAGGATTAGAACTCGCAACCATGTACACCATCATCAGAGTAACGTAATACTAAGCTATCTCAGCTGTACCTATGCCAGTTGTGTATTCAGACAGGTTAAAACACAAAAGGGAGGATTGTGTGGAAATAGGACAAACCGCCATGTACCCAATGAAAGGTGTATGCTATATATATATATATATATATATATATAGAGAGAGAGAGAGAGAGAGAAAGAGATACATGTCGATATATATATATATATATATATATATATATATATATATATATATGTAGATATATAGATAGGTTAAAAACATCTACACATCTATGGAGGTACAGATAAACGTATGCAATAATATATATCTATATCTATATACATATATATATATATATATATATATACACACATATATATATATATATATATATATATATATATATATATATATATATATATACATACATAGATACATGTGTGTATACAGCATCTGAAGTGTTCATATCTAAGTATAACATGGACCATAGCAATCACACATCCTGCCCCCCCAAACGATATGAACATAACATATGAAGAGTATATGCAAATACTCTATTACAAATATGTTCTATGAACACATTCACCAACACAACTACAATGACTGCAAATATCCGTGACAGAAATACACAGACAGCTTTCATTTATCAAAACTTTCTTACATTCCAATGTATTGCCAAAAGGATGAAAGGCCTAATAGTACCTGTGCGATATACAGGAAGCATTTAACAGTGCCTTAATGAATCAGCCTGCAATTAGCATAGTATTAGTCCACTAAGGGATAGGTGCTCACATAGGGAAAGAACACACACACATATAGAAGCTGTATAAAAGCGGTTCATACACACCTGCATGTGCTATGTACACCCACCAACATCTCCTCCACACCCAAACTAATTACAACAATACATACTGTCATACCATAACCAATTGATCACCCACTGTATGACATCTGCTGAAACCTTAACATACCTGGACACAGACACACTAACATGGCCCTATGTGAAATAGTTGCTGTTATACAATGGAACAGCTGCTGATGTTACAGGGTTTGTTTGAACTATTCCCGTTTCAGAGGGTTGAAAAGTAATTACACCAGGAAGTGTTACCGATTACTGATTATCAGCACAGTATGATACACATTAACACCAAACTAAAGATGTCTGGTAAGCACACAGTAAACCCCCTAGCATTATATGCATAGCCTTGCAGCCTTGAGCTGGTTAAACATCCTGGCCAGACTGAAACATATGCAGAAGTATTAGGTGCAGACAAACCCTGCAAAAGTAGCAATGTTCAGAAATATAACAGCAGTGCTCACATTTAGACCAAATCTTCTAGGCATTGCACGCAATATATTAGTGTTTGTCTCCATACAGCTGTTGCAATAGATTTCAAACAACACTTCTAGGCTGTCTTCCTCACAAATAAGGCAAAGGTACTCAGTTATACTCCACTGTTGCCATGGTATTGGCTAAGGCAGTAGCTGCACAGCCGATGTGCATGTAATTAACTACTTAGGAACACCAATTGGTTATCAAGATAACACATGTTACTGATGTCTAACTATAAATGGATGCCTTGTCACACATTCAAACCATCTGTATGTACCTGTAGAACAGTACAAAATACTGAAACACAAACCAAAAATGAGTAATATACCTGTCAATAACACCTCCAATTACTAAGAAGGGATGCATAACATTTAGTATGTGTGTGTATGTAGTACCTGTTCTGTAAGAATTGCAGTGTAATCAGTGCATATAGTGGAAATAGCTATCTTGTAGTGATGTATTGTTGAGCAGTAGTAATGCTTGTAGTATTATATGTGTGTACTGCTATAGGTCACAAGGCAAACTTCTCATACACCACAAGGGATGATATATATGGGCTTGGAACTCACCAATTGTCTTCCTGCCACTGTCAGAGTCAGGGTTGGTCCAACAAGTATGTGCTATAACAGGGGATAGTATATGTTGATATATTTTAACAGTAGACATATGTATGGGTATATAAGTAAGATGAACATGTCAAAGGTGGGCTTACTGTGCAAATATGGTTTGCATTGTGGGATATTGTGCCAATAACCATGAAATGTACAGTATTTTAGGCAGATCTGAATTCCATTTTACATATCATTCCTGTTATGTTATGCAAACATTAGTTATGTCTGTTGGCAATTACAATACTCAATAACAGGATGCACATGACTTGCATTCATCTGACAGTTTAGCAGCATGATAGCAAATATAATTAGAAGAGCTAGGTAACTATCCATGCACATAGCACATGTAATATCCACCTCTATAGTATCATTTGCAAGCAATAACAGCTGTGCATGTGTACATGTTATGCAAATGTGCAATGGCCCTTGTTAGAGGGCTGGGCCAAATGGCTATGTGCACACCTACATAGAGTGGATATTGAGAGTAGAGACACACTAGTTGAACTTTCAGGTTTGTGTTGCCTAACCTCTCATTGCCAACCTAACAACCACTTGCAAATACTGTATGTCAGTTAGTGTATAGTACTGGTAATGAAACAGGTTGCATATCATCTTTAACTCCAGTGTAACATCTGCAGTAGGAGTGTAAGATGTAGGACACTGCATCCCATGTGTAATAGCTGCTTCATAGGTGATAGCTTACACAATCTGATTATATCCTGATCATGTTGATAGTGGTAGCAGAGTCTATTGATACATGACTCTGTTTGGGTGTGGGTGTCTGTGCCCAACAGAGCTCATGGTTCTGGTGGATATGTGAGTATATACCCAGAAAAGGAATCAGACCTGTGGGCACTTGCATCATCTGTAATCGACTATCAGGATGTGATATGCTCCTCAGAGGAGGATTGGTGCTAAAGGTAGCTACTATGTTTCTGTAATAGCTAGTGTTGTCACGTCCATAACACAAGTAATTACTTGTGAGCATCACTGTCTAAAACATCTTCATAAGCAATAAGTACACTAAATACAGTACTTGGTACTTGTAGTACTGAATGCTCATACAGGCATGTCCACTAGTCATCTACTGGTGTTTACTAATGTCAGGTTTGTGTATGTGGCCATCCTGGGGAAATGTAATCTCTATGCCATGTACACAGACAAACCCACCTAACACCACACCCCACACATTGTCTGGGATGCAGCTACAGGGGTAAGCTGGAAGGCTGTCTAGTCTACAGCCATGACTGGACTGGACAGTCATGAGGTGTAGGTTAACACATGCATCTCATCATCACAACCAACACATACCTTTACCAGAACACAGTAAAGACACCCACACATACTATCAGAAATCGCACACATTGACAGAGGCTTCTAAAGTATCTGGCCAAGCAAGTGACCTCCCAAACTGGAATAGACAGACAACAAAATACACAAACTGTATGACATAGTTTCATAACTGTGTCACACCTCAGACCACATGGCCAGAAACATGCCCAACAGTGCTCATTTGTGAATGCAAACTCTAGCACTATGTTACACACCAATCTACATGAGGGCAGACATACTGTCAGCTGCCTATCTGCCATGATTAACCACATACCCATACACTCAGACCACCTTTTGAACTATACACATGGCCCTAGCATATTCCATCTTGTTGTGCAGGACCTGCGATGCAGTAGCCTGGACTGCATGGAAACACACATGTAGGAACTGTCAGGTCTTGTAGCCCAAGCAGATATGTCCCAAGGCCTGGGGTAGCATTCTGCCATTGGCCAGAATTATACTGCAGTACAGGGACAAAAGGATTGTATTCCACAATTGTCTAATGTACTGGTGCAATGCAAAAGGTATCCAGTATCTCTCTGCCTTGGATAACATGGTTGATAGACCATGATGCTTTGCCAGACAGGGCCTGCATCTGTCACCCCAGGGAATTGGAATATTGGCTAGGGCTCATGCTTCCCCTATAGTGCCTTCATCATACAAAGTTCAAGTGGAAGTCCACTGCTGTAACAGGGAAAGCCAAGCAATAAACTGCAGGTCTTGCTACTCAATTATACATTTCAGAAACTCAATATGGACTCACTTATGTCAATCCTTAACATGGAGAACATATCTGTGCAGTGACTGAGATATGGTCCAATGCTCCAGAGAGCACACCTGCATGACCATGTTATAACACATTCCTCACCTCTTGCCCATTATCCTTTATTGGAACACATGGGCCGCAGGTGTGTCCATATTCCTGAAGGATATGTACACCCCAACGCTAGTTGCACTTGCATAACTTCAGATGCATTATGCTGAGCAACTACCTTTGTGCCAAGGTGGAATGCAAATTGCTCCTTGCAACAGATCACCCACCATGCCTCAGAATTCCCAACTGTCATATTGTGCTGTAATGGGGAATATTAGGTTTGAGACAGAAAACCATAATAATGGCTACCCTCAACTATTCCATTATGAACTGGGAAGACCCCTCATGCACCAACACCTGCGCTCAATGCAAGTTGGATTTCATCAACCCCAATGACCTAGATCACCATAGTCACACAAACAGGACTAACAGTATGCTACACATAGTCAGTCGCCAAAGCCAATGTTATGCTTCTTAAGAGTGAAGTGGTGACTGCCATGGCACCCGTGTAGATGGACAATTCATGTGCAAATGCTGAATCCTATACAAATGAACTTTAAGCACTCACATAAATGCAGTGATTGTGCCATTGAAACAGAACCAAGATTCAACCAAACACAAACAAGAAGGCAAACTGGTGGCACACTGCCTTAAAGTGTACCACAGAAGGTAATAACTGTTGCAAGAGTGAACACACATGAGTGGAGGTGATCCCTGGTCAGCCTCAGTAAGATGCAGATACACCATATACAACTGCATAAAGCTACTGTGAAACTAATCAGCCACATATTATGAGGCCAACCAGAGAGCATTCTATAGCTGTGTCATGAATCGTAATGGCAACAACAAGACCTGTCGTGCTTCACAGCACTATGGCATGGGAAGTACTGCACCTACAGAAATAGCACCTGTTCATCCAGATAGGGTAGTGGAGAACCTAAACCCACTCCCACCTCCCTCCCAACAGGTACACATATTCATAAATCCATGTACATTACAGAGCCCTTGTAATAACAACTATGCAGGTACAAGCTGCACTCTCTAAAGCCATACATACAGCTTTCATGGGACCTGTCAACATCCCAAGGTGTATCCTACAGAAATGTCAGAACAATTTGCTCTCCACATACACATCATGTTCAATCATAGCTTCATGTCAGGCTGTGTACACACTGAATGGTGCACAGCAACAGCTATCACCCCACAAAGGAGGAGACACCACTGATAATGGGAAATAGTGCACTACTACCCTGCTGAGTCTGGTCTGTAAGGCCATAAACCATGATCAACTTATTTGATGTAGTCAGTACAGATGTAGATGACAGTAAGATTGATTCACACAGCATATCATGACCTTGCCAGTTCTTAGGACACCATCACCCATACTGTGTTCCAGCTACACTCAGTAAACTAGGTGTATATTCCTATGTCACAGGAGTGGTTGGCAACTGGACTGCTGGCAGAAACAACACTACAGAAGGGGTCTGACTAACACACGCACATGAAACCAGTGCCATCCATAGTAATACAGGGTTTATTCCTGGTATTCCCCCTCTTTGTTATCTATACCACACAGACTAACACTGAAGGCATCTGCCTATTGATGTTTCAAATGACTATGAACTAGGAGCAATAGTTGACTCAATGTGTGCTGAGGGTCAACATACAGAAGGGCCTTTGTGGGTCGATGTGTGGTGTGTGATGTATAGCCACAATCTGACAGCTAAGTATTGCATTGTCACCCCCTATGTTAAAAACCCTGTACCCATGAACTACCACCTAGGCAGCAGTCAACATAATGGAAACTGTGTGTGTATGGGATGTAGCTGGACAGTAGTCTTCCTTTGATAGGTACTTCACCACACCAGAGAGGTAGTCATATGTGGCACCCCTAATCATGACAGTGTGCCAACCATGAATATAGAGATCATTGTTCAGACATATTCAACACTCAAGTGACCCATAATAGATCACATATCTCCTTTAAGGTTTATTGGCCATGCTCAGATGGCCTACACTGGCCTTCCCAATCCCTAGCTCTACTATGTAGCACAATGCCTATCCTGAATGAAGCCATGTCCAACCCCAAAATGTTGGACATGCTACACTTACACATCCTGATTTCAAATAAACACATACTTCATGGACATCCACCTTTCTAGTACAAGGATCACAACATGCCTGACAGATCTCTGTCCCATAACCATTACATACTCTTTCCATACTATGCATTCCTGTCTAGCAAAGCGGCACATTGCCCCTCTTTGTGACATGGTGTGAGGACAGCATGGTAAATATATCAGTAACCCTGTGGATCAGTTCTGTGGCACTGCTTGAACTGACCACTGAAACGTACCTGTCTGTTGGCTACAGCTAGGTAACCTTTCAGCCTAGGCTCATAAATGGCCCAGGGCATATAGCCTACTAGTTCACTATGACCACACATGCTATAGTTAATATCCAACCCTGCAAATACCATCAGGCTAGCCATTGCCCCATGTGTTTCACATGTGCAACACGGGTAATACATGGCAGGATGCTAAACAGCTGTTCAGTGCCATGTAGATGTATATGGCAAAACACATACATGTAAAACTTTCAGTGAGCAAGTCTGCAGGGTCACAGGTCATGTCCATTAAGGCTGTGTGTGACTATATATGTGACATATACACAGCATTAAGGTATATTGCATTAATGTGAACAGATCCAGGCATGTGCTGATAGGTAAAGACACCAGTACAAGCAAACAGACATGCCCATATAAAGACATCCACATGGAGTATGAGCAATGTTATCACTTGACACACACATATATGGTGATGACACCAAATCACCAGTAAGTGTCAAATGTGTGTGAGTTAAACATGTCAGTGGTGTTAGTGTCATGTAGATTTGCAAAGACATATTTGTAATATTAATAAATGGGATACACATGTATGTTCAGCTGTACTTCTGTACTTCTCTGTGAGATACTGTGACCTGTCTCCATCATTATGTCTTCCAGGTATGCCACGTGCTAGGCTGTACTCATACACCCGCTTGGAGAATGAGATCCTCATCCCATACCTCCTCGACAACCATGTAACACTCTTCAGCCATGTGCCACAGGATGCACAGTAGTGGGATGCCCAGTGGGAGGAACTCCGCAGGAGGGTAAATGATGTTGGCAGCCATGATCGCACCATCAGCAGATGTGCTGACACTGCACAGACCTCATAAGATGGGCAAAACAGCATGCTAATGCAATCGCCAGGGAACAAGGTGCAACAGGTGAGGGGGCACTCAACCAGCCCCCACTCACATGTACCAAGGAGCTACTGGCCAACCTGGGGACACCTGCAGACCTCCATCCACAAGCTTTAGCTGGTATTGTGGAGGTGGGTGTCTCTCAACCACCAAACCTGGAGTTGCCTGGTAAGTCACTACTGCACATATAACACAACTATATTTCATATAGTTACATGTGTTACTGTACAATATGTAATATAACATCATATGCAAGGCATGTATGCACACATGCCACATACTATAGTCTGCTACTCTATGCATGCACATATCTGCATACTCCATAGTATACTCTATTGTACTGGCTTATGTGCTAACATGGACATTGCACCCTGTAGGTATCACACAGGTGTGGATAATGATATTACGGCTGCAACACTCCTATTTAGGTACCTCTGGCATTTCACAGTGACACCAGCCTGTTGCAGGTGAGATTGTTATTTACCAGGCTTGATAATGCACAAATCATATTAATTGCATGCTGTCTGCCATGTGGCTATTTAACACATGTACACATAATGTATGGTGGTCTTGTTAATATACACTGGTCAGGCCTGTAATGCATCACAGTGGTAACCCATGTGGAATTATTGAAGACTATATGAAACACCTACACTAAACCTTACAAACTGTCATTGCCAGATGTATGGAAAGCTGTGAATACTCTGGTGGAGGTGTAGTTCACTGTAGGAACAGATACTTCAGATCAGCATTACACATGTGGGGAATACAAACAGTACTATACAGAGAGCATATGTGTGCACACACTCTAAATGTGTTGGAGCTGGAGTATGACCAGCCCACAGGATTCATCCTTGTGGATTATACCCATGCTATGAATGTCACACAATGTCATATGCTATCTGACATGTCCATGACATGTAGTGGGCTGACTGCAACACTGCTCAACTATCCTGCAAAACATATCTCACATCCCAAACATACCACCCTTTGCATAACCCTGTTCTCAATGGAGCATATGACATCTATGGGTGTATGTCATATGGGATAACACTGACATGTGACATAGATGCCCATCACAACAACTGGGCAAAACATGTGTACACATGGCCATGGAGGATGGCCAGAGACATAAAGCAACACACACAGTAGAAGTGATGTACATGCATGTACACCCTGTTGTACATTGGCTCAACACAATACAACCATGGCCTTTGTGTAATGGTGATATTGCAGATGTGAAACACAAAACATCATACATGCCTGTGCACAGTTTGTGTAGGCATGACATCAAAACCACCACAAAACATGTCTTGAACATCCTGAGTGTGTCACGACATGAAAGCATTCACTTATACAGTATCCAAATACATACATGTGTTGCACAACATACACATACAACCACAGCAGGCCACAGATACAGTACATTCACCTTGCTGGTGTCAGACATTACTGTCATGCTTACTCCTCATGTGTGTGAGGTACACAGATGGCATGTGGGACATGGAGTACTGCTAAGTTAGCCATGTCTGAGTATAGTTGCCAGGCATCAGTAATATGTTTGCAGGGGTGTCATCTGTATACCCTACAGTGACCTGTGTCACACATTCCACATTAGGGTTTAGTGTATATGCACCTCAGTGGCATGGGTCACATTCCACATTAAATGTGTATTGTATCTGAACACAGTCATGGCTATGAACGGTGTCTGTAACTCACACTGTATAGCAATAGTGAAGCCACGTGATGCCCTGCAATGGCTATGCACATCATATTTGCAGGGTGGACTGACAACATTGCGTCAGCTGAAGGTCCATGTTAGTATAACATGTCCCTGCATTGGGACACCATTACCTTAATGTATATTTGAAAGGACACCATTGTGTTACACATGTATGCATGTCAGTCAACACATCAGCAGAAGACATGTCATACTACATGTGATTGGCAAGGTTATATCCCACACATCAGGCTGGTGTACTGTTAGCCTGTGCTGGTCTATGGCACCATTGCAAAGTAGGGACAGCCATGTCAAACATGTGTGCACAGCCATATGCACATTGTCTGTAGACTCAGCTCAGGGTAAGCAGACTAATGTTGAACAGACATGCACTGCTTTGGGGGGATATGCAAGCTAGGGCTCAGGCAAACATAGTATTCACTCCACATACCCTTCTGCACATGTCACCCTCACACATAGGGGCAGTGGCCAACACAAAGCATCAGTGGTAGATGTACAAAAGTCAGCGAAGGTCTGTTAACATGTGGGGTATGTTGCACAAAACATGGCAGTACGGTGCAATGGTGCATAGTGCATGCATTGTGTTGCAGGTATGAGGCATAAGACACTAACACAAATGGTGCAACACAGGGATGTATGCTGACTACTACTATAAATGTGTAAGGTACATGCCTTCTGCTATAACACATGCATGCTGTTGGGTGCAACTCAGGGATGTATGATAAAACTACCATTATAATTGTCTAAGCTGAATGCCATCTGCCATATCACATGCATGTTGCATGCCATTGAGTGCCATAGCATGTGTCTATCTGTGTGTCTGTCTGTGCCTGTGTGTCTGTGTGTGTCTGTCTGTGTTTGTGTGTGTGTCTGTCTGTGAGTGTGTGTCTGTGTGTGTGTCTGCCTGTCTGTATCTGTCTTTGTGTGTATGTCTGTGTGTCTGCTGTGCTGTATAACTTGTAATGTAAAGTTCTTGTCTGCCCCCATGTGTGCTTGCACACCATGATCCCAGTCAACTGACTGGTGATGTCCTGCACAGGCATGTGCCCAGCACTGCTCGTAGGAGGACCACTGGCCAACATGCCCCTGCAAGACAAAGCACATCAGCTGGTGTCACCAGATGAATGTTTCATGCTGTAATCGAGGCACAGGCACATGCTGAATAGCACAACAGAGAAGGTTTGAGGCTTCAGATGGCTACTGTCCATTCTTTAACTGACAACCTCCAGGCAATTGCAAATGCTCAACATCATCTTGCAGATGTCTTGGATAAACGATTGGTTGACATGTTGGGAGTCCTTGACCATGGCATGTTAATCCTCAAGCATGGAATGTCTGTGCTGGAACATCTGGTGGGAGTGAGGTATCAGGCATGTGGATGTAGGCCATCTACATTACCTGTTGAAGGTCTATGTGAACCTGCTACTTCACATGCCCGCTCCCATAGTGGTGGTAGCAGCAGCAGTGCAGCTGGTGCTGTGCTGTTCACACCAGGATAAAGCATGCCACGTGCACATGGTCCTGGATGGTCCCAACAGAGGCACAGTTCCAGTGGACATGTGTCATCAGACAGTACCCAATCTGGACCTCTGCCTGGTAGTGCCCGTGCAACCCCTGGCAGGCGCAGGTCATGTGGCCATGGCCAGACAGTGTGAACTGTGGAACCTGCCCTGTAGAGTCTGCAGCTGTCAATAATACCCCAGTGTAGGCCAGCCACATGCCAGACCTGTGTGCATACATACACACACACACACTCCAGAAACAAATGAAGGTCATCTCAAGACACACAAGCATGACATCCACACACACCCAATGATATCAAATGCCCTAACCTACACACATGATGTCATCCAATGGTACAGCCTTGGCCTCTGGTAAACATTATCACCTTGTGCATATGATGATGCCTGTGCCGGATCCCTGTCATCCACATCATCAGTGCAGGGACATGCTCATATGGTCTGATGCACAAGGTGAACATACTAGGAAGACAATTGTGGATTAATATTGTTGAGTAGTGTTTGACAGGCAATGGACATACCATGTAGTACAGTTTTAGAATGCATTTGGTACATTTGACAGTATGCATAATGTGTAACAGTAACTGCATGTTGATCTTGATGTTCTACCTTCCTCTTTCAGGTGTAATTGCATGTGCCAGGGGATGTCAGTGTTTGTGGTTAGTGTCCCATATGTAAATGTTGACTACTCACAGGTCTGTATGACAATACCTGCATTCACTTTGTAGTTCCACATCACAGTTTTAATCTCCCAAGTTTCAATTATGTTTACTGATCTAATGATCCAAGAGCATGATAGCTGTGTAGTAAGCTACTATGTTTAGAGCCTTTACATCCATAGTGGGTGACATCACAGGTATAGTTACCTGGAGAGGGGAGGAGGTAAAAGAGTGGTATAGCAGATGACAAGGTAATGGCCAGTGGAAAAAGTGGTTTCTCATTGGAAAGCAGTAATACCCGCTCTCATGACAGGATGCAAACACAGACACACCCACACACTCAGGGATTCACAGACAGTAGCACACACTCTGACACACACACAAACAGTTGCCAGTGTTGGGAAGAAAACCTCTGCCTATGTGCAAATCATTATAGTACTACTCAATTACAAGATACGCCACAGAGATTACACATGTACAGGTAGTCAGAATGGCCTAAAATCGAGGACATTAACAGGGATACTAGAATGTAGTGAGTGAATGTTGGGTGGGGGGTTCATCAGTCAGCTATATATCAACAAGCCTCACCCCAGGGTGTACATGTTTAAAGGCAGTTAGAATGCTCTTCTAAGATTGATGACATCAGCAGGGATACTAGATTGCACTGAATGGATGAGGGGAGGGGGCCTTAACATCTCACTATGGTAAAATACAGCTTCACACCAGGGACTGGACAGCCATACACACACACACACACACACACACACACACACACACACACACACACACACACACACACACACACACACTGTGGCATTCACAAAGATATACACCTATGTCACATACATACAGACACTTGACATGTGTGAGATTCCACCACCTGCCTATGCCTTTCTTTCTACACTTCACTCTATACTGATGTCTACCACAGTGTTCAGGAGAGTGAAAAATATTTGGGATGTATTCCCCACCATACGTGACATATATGGACACACACACACCCACACATGCCAGTACTGTGAATCAAACACCTGCCTATCTCATGATAGTTATTACAGAGTTACAGCACTATCACATGTTACAAAGCATACTGACTCTTTCCTTTGCCACCTGTGTTGATATATGCACAATATATGCACAGAGGAGGTGTTACTGTTACAGGTGTCAAGAGGTTTGCCTTCAGTGTCACCCTTACTGCATTCTACAATGTGTGCCCTCCACTTCAATTAACAGAACCATAGTGCTGCAGTTACACAGGTTATTGTAGGAATGGTTATAACACATCTGTGAGCTGTCCTCAGTAATCATTCATCTGCAAAGTAGCTCCACCACTTAGTAGTCATGTCCAAACATCTGTCCATGCCCAAAGCACAGCTTACTGTACTTTGAGCATATTACCATATACAGTTGTCAATGTTGAGGCTGGATTGAAAAAGCATGATGTACTAAGACAACAGTCACCTTCAAACATCAGACACTGCACATGCATGGAATCTAAACACACACATCAATACATGTACACATATGCAGTCTCCATCAGTAAGTGGACTAGCAGGTCAAAAGGATACATTCCACACCTTCCCCACACCATGTGTGAAACCTAGCTGAGCATTACACCATAATGGATGTTGTATTAATGTACTGGTAGGACACACAACCACCTTCACTGAGTAACCAAGTGTACATTCATGCCAACAGCACATATCAGCAAGACACACACAGCAATATTCCATGTCATGATCACACAAACTGTTACTTGACAGTTCCATGGTGAAGCCAGGGCACTGTAATGGTCAACAGTGAGCACTTCATATATGCCACACACACCTCATAATTACTGGAAGAGTGCCAGCAATGTGCTCTGTTTGAGCTAGGCATTACACTCATTCAAGCATGTGCAAGGTCTGTGGCTTGTACACATCTCACCCCAGCACGTTCTGGCTATTGTGGTAATAAGGTTAAAATCCAGATAGCACACAGCATGCATGGCTTGCAATTGTTGACATGGGGTATATGTAGGAGCTGTGGGCACACATGGCTGTACATGTCATGGACATATCACCTGTAACTACTCAGGAACATACAGAGCATAGCTGTATTTCCCTGAGTTTGTCAATACAGGCCATGTGTGTAGGTCCTATGATCCTGTTATTTGGGTATGTTTGTTGGCATTGCATTAGGTGGACATGCCTAATGACATACATGCCACATGGGTTGTTGCATGATATGATAGGTGTCATGGGTGACCAGTAGAGAGGGAATATTACCTCTGTCAACATACATATCAAACCTTATGTTCTGTTATCATTCAGTAGCCATGGACCTATCTGCCATGTGCATGTGTGTAATGAATGTAGTCACCTGTATGTACAAAGGACAACATCAGCTATGGTATTTTCATTTATGTTGTATGAGTGTGGGATATACATATCCAGGGCAGGTACATTTTGATCATATCCAACCACAAGGGTGTTGTTTACTGGTGTACAGCAACAGTCAACTGTGTTAATGCTGACAACATCCGAGGTACCCTGGTATGTGTACAACTGACCTGGTTACAAAGAGTGGTATAATTGCATTGCATAATACATTATGCAATTGTGGCAGTACATGGGTACTTTGCACAGTTGATGTAGGGCTAGGTACAGTCCACCAATGGAAGGTTATTTAGTGTTCTACCATACTATGACATACCACATGTATGGATGTGTGTTGGTAGTCTGAGGACATGGAGGTGGATGTATGAGGATACACCCTTGAATGCAGCTTTTGCCACGGTCACCTGTACCTGACTCATCTGTGATGACTTATGTTGGAGTAGTGGTCTTTACTTGTGAGTAGCCTTTATTAATATGTGGACACCACCACCTGGAATGGTCCGTACCAGTGTTATGACCCACATGTCTGGATCTGAGTTATGGTGGTAGTGCAATTGTGCACTACAGGGCCTTCAGCCAGGTGTTCCTCACTGCACAGATGGCAGTATTCCCCATTGTAGGTTCTCCATTGAGCAAATGGATTACAAAAGTCACACATCTAGCACTGGTTAGCATAAGCATCCAGTGCAATTGTCTTGTAGGTGTCAGGGTGTTACTTCTGTATTTAGGACTTCTGCCTTGGAATTCCACTATATGAGTAAATGTGACCTAGGTATTATCCACACTCCCTTGAATCATGGATGCATGTGCTGTGGGACAAAGGCTTTTCTTTCAGTCACGACATCCCAGAATGACAAACACTGGACAACCTCATAATTACAGCAGGACATTGGCTCATTGTTTTGGTCAAGCAGTTGCCACTCATACCATGACATCACTGTGAGTGGCAGTAATTTTGTTGGTATCAAATGTTACTTCTAAGGTGATGGACACCAGCAGATGGTGTGTATATGACCAATGTCAGATATACTTAGTGTAGCAGTCCTGCTAATAATGATAACTACTAACACAGCCGGGAGAGGTCATCTTGATACCTGCACTTAAGTACCATTAGACAATGGGACTCACATATTATGTTTGCACATGTCACTGTTCCAAGTATAATGCCACTCTCCACAACCTGCTATCAGTGTATGCCTTTCAGGGCAACAATGTGTGTGACACATGCTGTAGTTAGCATCCACCTGTGTGTCCCAGTTAACCTACTGTCTGTAACTTCCACACATGCATGATTGTGTATACTTCACATATATATGTCAGTACTTCATGTACTTCATGTATATCACACAGCACAGACACAGATATATAATTTACGGGCCACATACAGGTATCTGGTAGTAAACCTGTATGATGTGCATATATACTGACAGTTAAGATGTACATAACTGTAAACCTGCGTGTTTACAATAGGGGTCCATTACAACATGTTCTGTACATGTAAGTGTATGCGCATGCACACTGTGGCCTTCTGTGTTTAAAATCAGAGTGCATCTCAAACAGCTCTGTGCTACTGAGTGTATGAGCATACCCGCTGACATCTTGTGTAATTTCAGTCAGTGCATCCGAACAAGCCCTTTGTTTCGAAGTGTATGAGCATGCCCAGTATAACCTTGTGTAGTTGTAGTCATAGTGCATCCCAAATGGCCCTGTGCTACTAAGTGTATGAGCATTCCCACTGTCACCTTGTGTAATTGGAGTCAATGCATCCAAACAAGTCCTGTGATTCTATGTGTATGAGCATGACCACTGTAACCCTCTATAGTGATAGTAGTTGTCCATTCCACAGATGGGCATACTCCAGTTCAGGGCTTGTTGTGCTACAACTATACCTCTCAGGCCTACCTATGTCTTACCTGCAGATGATGTGTCATGTTTGTGCATACAGGTTGTAATGGACTCCTACTTTAAACACACAGATTTACAGCTATGTACATCTTAACTATCAGTATCCCTGTTGTTGTCCTCACTCTTAGAAGGGCATTCTGACTGCCTTGAAATGAGTAGTCTCTGTGGCGTGTCTCATAACTGTGTAGTACTGTAATAGTGATCTGTAGATAGGCAGGAGTTCTGATCCCACCACTGGCAACTGTGTGTGTGTCAGCAAGTGGTTGTGTGTGTGTGTATTTGTGTCTGCATCCTGTCATGAGAGCGGGTTTTGCTGCTTTCCAAAGAGAAACCATCTTTTGCACTGGCCATTATCCTTGTCATCTGCTAAACCACCCTTTCCCCCCACCCCACTGCAAGTAATCAGTCCTGTGATGTCTCCCAGCTCAGAAGCAGAATCAGAGTAAGTGTAATTGTATGGTGTCTGCGGCACATACCCCAACCGCATACCACTCTACTAGTTACCTTTACATAGGCAAGAAGTGTATGCACAATACTGGTAAGTGTGTTTGTGTTTGTGTGTGTGTCTGACTACTTTGTAGCCAGGCATACACATGTTATGTCTTTTAACATGCTGCACACCATGGTAGTCATCTGCGGTGAGTGGAGTCTACAAGTTATTACATAGTAAGGAACAAAAAAGAATAGACAGTCAAGAATGACTACAGTTAGGTATGTTGTTTTCCTGTGCCACTGTTGAGCAGTGACACAAAAGTGGTCGCCAGGGTGTATGTCCATACCCATCATTCCCCCACCCAAACTCCACAATCCCCAGGGTATATTTCCTTAGCCATCATTCACCACCCCAAACTCCACATACACAACAACCATCCCTTCTCTGGTGAACTGATTATGATTTAAATGTTATAAAATAAGAGATGCCTCTGTTTGGTGTACACATCAGTTACTTTGGATCCATTCTGTGTCACAAAGGGTGTTCAGACATGTATATATATATATATATATATATATATATATATATATATATATATATATATATATATATATATATATATATATATATGGCTATAACTGTGTCTGAGTATATGTGTATATAAATATGTGTGTATACATCCCATAGGTGCATATATGTATTTAGTTATGACAGTTGTATAGATGTAAACTTTTCTATGTTGTTTCACAGAGTTCAGTACATTCAAGGTTACTGTACATATGTACACAAAGTGACTGTCCCATTTGTTTTCAGTACTGTGGAATACCTGTAGTAAAATGTTTATTATAAAACCAAGAAACATGTATTCAACTCAGATGGTTTAATGGTAAGTTCAATAACCTCAGTGTGGTATGGTTGAGGGTTCAAGACCTGCAAGGCTTATTGATAATGTAATTTAGAACTGAATAAGACACTTTTATGTGGGTGTAAATGTGTTTTCACGACAGTAAGCAGTGGGTATGCACAGGTACAAGATGTACAACTCACAGTACACTTGAAATGCCCTTCTTTGGAAATCCTGCTGATGTCACCCACCTAGGAATACACCTCTGTGACTACTGTAACCCAATGATCTCTGTAGTGCATCCTGTAAATGCGTAATGCTGTAGTGTGATAAATCATCTTGGTAGGTGTTCTAATCCTAGATCTGCTAACTGTGTATGTTTCTGTCTGCTTGACAAGGGAACAATGCTTTTTAGAGTACGCACACTCCTTACAATTCACATACTCACCTTTGGCAACCCTGCTGATGTCACCCATCTAGAAATACACCTCTAGGACTGCTGTAACCCAGTAATCTCTGTAGCGTGTCCTGTAATTGCAAACTGCTGGAGTGTGATTTAGAACTGTGGTAGGGATCCATCCACAATTATGCCAGTTATGTATGTTTTCTGTGTGTTTCAATGTCTATGTAGGGAGCAATGCGTTATACCCCACTCACTTACAGGACATTTACAATTTCCTACTTTGGTACTCCTGCTGATGCCATACCCTGTAAAATACACCTCTGGGAAACAAGTTCCCTAGTAATCCTCGTGGTGCGTCCTATAACATCTCCATGCAGTAGTGTGATATAGATCTTGTTCATGGGTTTTATACCCACACATGTCAGTTGTGGACATGTTGTGTGAGTTTCACTATCTGTTTTGTGAGCAATGCATTTTGGGCTACTCACTTGCAGGAAATCTGAAATGCCCAACTTTGATAAACCTGCTGATGTCATTATTTGTGAAATACACCGTTGGGGATGGAGTAGCCCAGTAATCTCTGTAGCATGTGCTATAACTGCATAATGCTGTAGTGTGATGAACTAGTTAGGTAGTTCTATTCCAAGAAATGGCAGGTGTGTGTGTGTGTGTGTGTGTGTGTGTGTGTGTGTGTGTGTGTGTGTGTGTGTGTGTGTGTGTGTGTGTGTGTGTGATAGTCAGAGCCTGTGTGGAGGTGGCTGTGAATGTCTAACCACTGGACATGTTGAGGAGCGGGTTTTGTAGTTTTCCTATATGGTGGTCATATTATATTCACAATGTCCACCTCATGAGGTTTATAGATTTTAATCAGCCAAGAGACTGGGTTAGTAAGTCATACCCCTACATCTGGCAAAAGGCCTGGTGAACACAGTAAGCAACCCTACTATTCTACTATTACCCAGACTACGGTCAGAACCCATGTGTCATACACAAACACACTTGCCTAGAATATCCCGCTATGTTACTAGTTCCCTGCACATTGTTGACAGATAGTAGGCATGGCGTGATTGCAGTGGGCCTCAGAGGGCATGGCACCCTGTCCAACACTACAATAGGCACATAATTGCAGACAATGCAACTTCACTATGTTCCCCACTAGATGCCTACAACATATGTGGTGCCATCAAATGTGATCCACAAAGGACATACAATGCCTTACCCACATGCCCTGTATGAACAGATGCCACTGACACCAGGGAATATGTGTATCATGCTATCATTGTGGGTGCAGGGTCAACCTGCTGTCTATCAGCAGGTCCTGCCACACCAGGCCAGTATTGGCACAGGCCAGTATTGGCACATCTGATTATAACAGTCAGTGTACACAACATGTGCCAGACAAACCAGGTACACATAAACATGTCACTGTACATTATTGTGGGGCATGCATATCCCAGGCATTATCCATGTCAAGGACTATCAAACATAGACATGGCATGCATGGCAAAGCAATGGTCACACCACAATGGTAACTAGGATGACAGGACAGGTCATACAATACCCATCTGTGTGGGACATTACAGACACTACACCCCTGAACCATGCTGCAGACCATTGTCAGGTGGCCTGATGCCTAGGATTACCCCTCACCCAGCCTTGTACAGCCATCTATCACAGCCAACCACTACACACCCATGAAGCAATACACACATGCATGTCAGTACTGGCACCTTGAGTCTGTGTGTGGGGTATGATGTTTCCAACCACAGTCACACCCAGTATAACTCCCATTGGCAAACTGACTGATGTAAGACAAGTTCACATGCCCTAGCCCATAGAACCTCAGGATATCCCCTGTGGTGCATGTAATACCTGTGCATTACTGCAGTGTGGCAAACTTAGTAGTTAGGAAGTATATTTGTGAGCCTGCCAAAGTGTGCCAATGTGTCTGAGTCCCTTAGAGAGTGTGGTCTTGTTGACAATGACATCTGTTCATGTGGACAGCCATGTGTGCTACACCTAATGTATGTCTACTATATTTCTGTTGCAGATGTCACTCACCAGCACACATATATGTTCCTACAGCACACCAGCATGTCAGCTATGTGGCACATGAAGTAACTGCATGTACTTGTAATAGTAATGGCTAGTCAATCAGGGATTTGAACCCCTGTACTGGTAGGTGTGTGACAGAAGATGCTTAGGTTTTAGTCTCCCACCCTTCTCTGATGTACTTTGCCCCTGTCTGTCCCTCTCACACACTCTCTGGTGGATGTGGAGATGTACACCTGCTCAGTAGCAGCTTGTGTTTTGTAAGTGATGGTCATGATCAGTTGATGGCCTCTGCACCTATTGCAGTTCTCCTCTAGCTGATTGCATGTGGAGCAGCTGTTGTGACATTCCCATAGCCAATTGCATGGAAACACAGTACAATATCTAGGAACAACATGTTGGTGTTTGCCCATGACAGTCGCTGTGAGTGGAACCTGGATCTGTTGTTTGGTAAACAGCATCACAGATGAAATCTGGATATTCCTCAAACAACATACACTGTGGAAAATAGCCTAAAGACAGAAGGGTGATGTGCCAGACATGACTACAGCATGTAAGTGTAGCTATGCTTCATTCAGACTACTGCCAGTTTAACAGGTTGTGTGTGGTAATGGCTAATCTGCATGTTTTAATAATTGACAACACAGTACTCTGTTTGTGAGGAAACCCCCATCTGTAGGGTCATCTGTGGACCGGTCAGTGTGTGTGGAACCATTTGTCTCTTGTGTAACTCACAGAACACACATCTGTGAACTGCAGAAGCATAGTGTGAGGATTGCAGTCAGTACATGGTGACAGTGATGAGAGTTACTGACGTTGCATCCCTGATTGGACATATGACATGCCAATAATGGGCCACTCTTCATAGCTGCAGTCACAAATCATCTATGCTTTGGACAGATGTCATGCAGTATATATGCATGTGTTGTGCTCCCTCTGCAAATGTATGACATCTGTTGTCTTGGGTTAATGGTAATATCTATGCATGCTGTTATAAGTAATCTTGAATGCCGTTGAGTATTACTAAGCCTTATCTGTGTTAAAACTGCAACACCATAGGCTGTATGGGATTGCAGGTCCTGACGGAACCACCTGTCCCACTTCAGCTGGCCATGAGACCGGGCACCAGCACATCTGGGGCCCAGCCTTGGACCTCCACCTCTTTTGGCTCTGCACCACGTTCGGGTGGAACAGCCACTGAGGATGGGGCTTGCCCCTCCTGGGAGCAGGCCCAGACAGGAAATTGTCTGTCATCATATGGACCAGGCTGTGGTGCGTAGGGAGCTCAATAAGGGGTTTTGAGGCCAGTTACGCCAGCTCAAGGGCATAGTGGCACAATTAGAGGGTGAGCCTGCCCTCCTAGACAGCCCCCAGCACAGCCACCTTTGGGGCTGTGAAGGTGCAGTGGTGACTGCCCATGGGTGGGGACCTCCGTCCCACTGTTTCCATTTGGGGAATCATGGCCTTGTGACTGCCAAACACCCCTCCCCATCCAAGGTGTCCCCCCCACATGTATCATATACCACCCCTGTATGCTGTCTTGTCTGTCTTGTCTGTCATCCTACCCAACCTATCCTCCACGAGCATACCTACTCTACTTCCCCAACTTTCCCATTCTCACCTTACAAAAACAAAAGGCCAATCTGTTTCCAGAATGACTTTTCCCCAGACATAGCTGTCCATTTCACACACGTGCCCACTGGACACATGCAACCTTTTTAATTTGCATCACAACATACTACTGTTGTCCTCACCCCTCTCTCAGGCACACAATCCTGGTATGCACATGGCTCCTAAAGGTTCCAGGTATACATGATGCAGACGACCCCAGTTTATACACGACACTACCGGTGCCTCTATGGTTACCCCATTTAACTTTTTAATGATGATGATGTTGCACACAGCACCTTGCAAGAGTACTGTTCTCACATTATGGTTGGACAGGAACTGTTTTGTTAATGTAAATAAAATGCTCAAACTAATGTATTTGGGCAATGTACAAATGTTTGTGCGTATTAATGACACATGTCTGACTATGGTAGTCTTGATATTACATAGGACAACACCACTACATAATACAGGAGTTGCTGTTGTTTTCCTTTTCATTCTTTTTTAATACTTTGTTGTCACGTGGTTTGTTCTTGATATATCTATATATATCTATATCTATGGATGTAGATATATCTGGACATAAACACACACACATACATCTACATAATGAAATACATTTCCTATACTGTTGAATGACTGTGCTGGATGATATGTTTGTGATAACATCAGATGTCTGTATATCTGCCATGGCTTACTGTTAAATCACATTAGCTGTGGTGTGCAGGATCCTGGTTTTGAGCCTTGCAGAGGCCGTTTGTTTTGTTGCTGGGCAGAACAAGGGCCATTGGATACAGAGTGAGTAAGGTACTTGTGAGCGGGTTTGCTTGACTGTAAGCAGTGGTTACTTTTGGTTACAGTTCCTTACACTCAGTTACCTTCTTGATTGCTTAACCTGTGCAACCAGTGCTTACCCCCGTGCAAACAGGCTAACACCCGCTCACTGCTGCTTAAAATTGCTTACTCCCATGCTAATTTTTTTAAAAGAAAAGAAAAAGGGGATGATAGGAAAGTGGTGAAAAAGGGGCACAAAGGGAGAAAGACAGTAGGCAAGGTAGTTAGGGATGTGCAGGAAGGGTGTAGGGAAGGTCCATAGCTTTCCATTTCTTCTAAAGGAACGGCTATGCATATGCAATAAATTTGGCATTACATTTGGACACTCACAACCCTGATTGAGGGGTGAGGACAACAATAGTATGTTGTGATGCCAATTAGAAATATTTACATGTGTCCAGTGGACATGTGTGCAAAATGGACAGCTATGTATGGGGCATGCTTTTTTTGCAGGAACAGATTGCCCTTTTTTCTTTTATTTTTAGGTGAGAGTGGGATGCTGGGGAAAGAGAGTAGGTATGATCAGGGAGGATAGGTTGAGTAGGATGACAGACAAGACAAACAAGACATGTAAAGGGGCATTATATGACACATGTGGGGGAAACATCTAGGACAGGGAGGGGTGTTTGGAAGTCGCAAGCCCATGAGCCCACAAATGGATATAGTGGGACAGAGGTCCCCACCCATGGGCAGTCAACACTGCACCTTCACAGCCTAGAAGGTGGCTGTGCTGTGGGGCTGTGTTGGAGGGGCAGGCTCACCCTCTAGTTGCACCACTCGGTCCTGAAGCTGGTGTAGGCGGTCTCAAATCTCCCTGTCAAGCTCCCTATGCACCACAGCCCAAACCATACCGTGTTTGACAGGTTCCTGTCCGCTCCTGCTCTTGAGGGGGCAAGCCCCATCCCCTGCTGTGGTTCCACCCGAAGGTGGTGCAGGGCCAACAGATGAGGAGGTCCCAGGCTAGGACCCAGTTGTGCTGGTGTCCGGTGCCATGGCCAGCTGAAGTGGGACAGGTGGGTCCGCTGGGATCGGCTTTTCCATACGAGCTATGTTGTCACATGTTTAAGGCAGATATGGGTTAGTAATATTCAACAGCATTCACTATTAGTTATAACAGCATGCATAGGTATTCCCATTACCCAGGGCACCAGATATAAATAGTTGCAGACCAGGTGGAACACATGCATATATGGGTAAACAGTGGCCATTACAACAACATGCAGGTTTCATTGATGGCAACAGTCCACCAATATGGGAGTATTTTAACATGGCACATGCATAGAAACAGATGTGAATATTTATAAAACAATAGGACATATGTCCCAACAAAGGTTAGGAGTGCAGACATACCAAATGAGTTGCGTAAATCGGTTATTTTTGCACATATGGTAGAGGAGAGAGAGAGCGTTCAATTAACATCTAATAAATCCTTGTAGTTTTCATAACATTCATAGTCACTGCAGTGGTCTGTCCCTTACATGTATTATTACTCTACCCAATGGCATTATATTGTACAATGATATGTTTGTAGAGTAGTATGTATGGGACCTGTGTCTTATGTACAGGCTTGACAAGATGCAGGTGTTAATTCAACATGTTTTGAGACTGCTCTCATACACTTTGGGTGAGATTCTGGGATGATAGGTATGTTTGCATGTACATTCTCTGACTATGTACAAGTCTGACTATCAGTTATATGTCATTAACAGCTGCCTACATTTCTTGGATCTTCATACTAATTTGTCAGGGGAACAGCGCAAAAGGCAGGTGATGTGGGCCATTTATCAGGACATACTGGGCAGATTGGAACAGTTGAGGGGTATGATATGCATACCACTCTCTATTTGAGCATTCTAGCAAAATCTGTACAGTTGTTAAGTGTAAATATGCATACAGCTTTCACTCTGAACATTCTAACAAACTGTGTGCAGTTGTGTGGATTGATTATGCATACAACTTACTAGCGCTCTTGGGATCCAAAGCACTGCTGTGTGTGACAAAAGCATTACAGTTAAGATCACTGTACACTATGCTGTCAGGCAATTGTTGTGAGGCTTTGCAATGTATTTTGTCTAATATGACTGACCTGTTTGCACTTCCAACATTGTTATACAGCACTTCATACACATTTTATCTGCATACCACAGTGTGGGTAACACTACTTACTACAACAGTACTATTTAATAACTGCAACAGTACAACAACATGACTGCAGAGTAAACAGAAGCAATGCAGGGATTACACTTTTATTCGCAGCATATTACACAATTCTGTATGCTGGTACAACACTTTCTGTGGCTCTTACATTTATTTATTATGACAGTACATGCAGGCTATTTACTAACCTGCCTTGCGATGCATCCTTTGCAGCCTAGCATCATAGGCTTGCTGGTTCGCAGCACGCTCATCTACAGCTGTCAGAGAAGTACAGTGATATTTAGCCATACCTATCCATATAATACACAAGCTAGGCAATTATTAACTAAGTAGTGGAAGGAGTACTTACTCAGTTCTGGGGCATTCTGCATCTGCCTTGCTTCCTGGATCCACTGTTATAGGACGTCCCCCCTCCGCCGCTTCAGGTCTGCATGGTGGTGCCTGACCTACTCATCAGTCTGGGGGATACCTGTGGCACTAGTGAGGTCATGGGCGAGACTGTCCAAGGCCTCCTTTTTGTACTGAGAGCCCTGGTACCGGCCCTGCAGTAGTCTCCTGTCATGGTGCTTTACCAGGAGCCATACCATGAATTTGGACTCCTGGATGCCCCAGCACTGCACTCTAAAGCGAGTACCTTCTCCCACTCCAGCCATTCTGCCTGCAGGGGATGCTACAACCAGTTATGAGCTGTATTCCCACCTCTTCGGTTTAAGTAGGGCCAGATTCCCTCACTTTTCCATAATTGGCCGGTTTTGAAAAAACTAAGCTATGGGCACACCTGCTTACTTCAGGTTGGCACTGCTTAAAGTGGTGTACCTGTGGGAATATTGTATTGGTTTCCCTACCATTGCTTACAATTACTTAGTTGGGCTGTGCTGCGGTTAGCATTGCTTATCGAAATTCTAGCATTATATTTGCCTTTTGTCAATGACGTCTTACTCATTACTGGTTATACATGTGTCTGGTATCCATCATTCATGTGTACGTACACTGTATGTGGTCCTGGGGACCTTATATCTTTATTACAGTGACACCTCAACTATATGTTTACTGCAGTACTCCAATTCACGTATTTATGGTCTGTGGTAGGTTATAGCACATTACACTGTACTTAGATTCAGTTCACATATTTGATTTGATTTCCATGTTGTGAGAATTTTGTTTGCTGATACCTCCTTTATATGTATTGCTATCATGGCATAGTGGTTTACTACTATGACTGTGATGTACAGGATCCAGAGTTCTAGCTTTGCAGTGGCTGGTTATTTTGTTGCTGGCAAGAACACGAGCTGTTGGGTACAGAGTGTTTAAGGCACTTTAAATCAGTTGTAAGTGGGTGTGAGCGGCGCTAAGCAATGCTAACCTTCGGATACAGTTTCTTACACTCAGTTAGCCTCTACATTGGTTCATCAGTGTGATACTTGCATACTGGCACCCAAAGCGCTTGCTCCTGCACTTGCAAATGCACTGCATTTGGTGCTTGCATCTGATACTCACACCCCTGGGTGGGGGTAAAGACTATGATAATACCTTCTGATGCCTATTGCATCGACTTACATGCCTACAGTGGGGTATTGCGACCATGTGTTTGTAGGTGTTGTGTAGTAGGTTATGCAATGACACCTATGGTCATACTGTACTTAGCCATTTAAACTGGACTCTGCTGCGGTGGGACCCATATCAGGAATGGTTGCCCATTAGGCATAAGCATGCCAGTCAACTGTACAGAATCCGCAGCCTGGCCAGAGTTTGCTTCATACTATTGGTGTGTTCCTCTTACAATCTGAACCTGTCAGGCAAATACTTGGGAACTGACACCATTAAATACAGACAAGTAATTGGGTTTAGGACCCCACATCCTTAAGCTGAGTCATGCTAATGCATACCTATTATTCTATCATCTTTCTAAGGTTGTAAGTGGAATATGTGCTTTCCATCCCTATCAGACCTCTCAAACAAGTGGGAACAAATTTCAAACTGAATCAGGGACAAGTCAAGAAACACTCAGGGACAATCAGGGACACTTTTAATTTATTACTGCTATTAACTTGAAACATTGATAGAATCAGAGCATGTGAATTAATACACATTTTCTGAAGTAAAAGGAGTTTATAACACTTAATTATTGTCATTATTCATTAATTATAATTCACCACCTTTCCTCCAAAAGTCACTAGTTTTAGGAAAGATTAAGAGGGATAGAGTTAAAATTTGAGTCAAAATCAGGGATGTCCCTGAAAATCACGGACAGTTGAGAGGTATGGTCCCTATTTGTTCCCCCAATAGCTTATGTCCTATCCAGTGGATTTGCTCTTAGGGGTTGAGAGGTATGGGCGTAAGCTCTGCCCATTTTGGAATATTACTTACTTCCCCGGGGTGGTCTAATACAACTGCGCCAGCCAACACCTGCATGCCTAGGCCCATAATTGCATACCCATAGTTCCCCCACCTGCCCCCTCCTCTACAGCACTCATCTTTACTGTGGGTGCAGGTGGAGTCTAACCACACCACTACACACCACCCACTCTCCGCGTGTCAGGACCCATGTTGTACGTTGTGTCGACCCATGGGTTATCAGGCTTACACAACCTACTGGTCCGTGTATGTCTACAGCCTGGTTTGATGACTCATGACAGGAACTGACTCCAATGATCAGTAATTTTTGGGGAGTCCTACAAGGGACAATGAAGTCTTTGTTTCAAGATTAGACCTGGCTGGTCTTTTCCACTAGTAGTATCCTGCCTGTGGTCTGGGAAGCAGTGGTGTGTTTACTTTTATTGTGTGTCTGTATGTTTCAGCGGTCAAGCTGGGGGGGGGTGGGTTGATGCCACGTGTTACACTTTTGTTGATTGGACCCCTCACCCCTATATGCCTGTGAACATATGTAATTCGTAACTGGTGTATCATATCCTAGCTATATACATTATATTTACACACACACTCACACATATACATATATATATATATATATATATATATATATATATATATATATATATATATATATATATATATATATATACATATATATATATATATATATATATATATACATTACTATCTACAGAGATATCTGTATATGTATGCATACATGTATATATTTATATATTGCTGTCTATATATATATATATATATATATATATATATATATATCTAACGACATATGGGTGTATGGGTGTCTGCATATGTAGATATCTATATGTGGGTACGTATATGTATTCTGTCTCTGTATGTATACATTTGTACTACGGAAAGGGAGAGGTATATCTCCATGTAGCTATGGGAAGATATACACCCACATACCTCTACATATATTCATTTACATCTGGTTATTCCGTTCCTTGCCATGTAGATTACACTTTGCTACAGTGGGACTCATAGCGGGTGTGGCTGTTCATTGGGTGACACCTCTGCCCAATGAACACTGTTGCCTACATCTCTGGGGCTATCCATATAGACCCACATCAGCCAACACCTGCACACCTAGACCCATAACTAGCTACCCATAGTTCCCCCATCCGCACCTCCTCTACACCACCAATCCTTACTCTGGGTGCTGGTTGGGTCTGAACACAACACTACATGTTGCCCACTCTCCACTTCACGGGACCCATGTTATACTTTGTCTCGTCCCATGGGTCATCAGTCTTTTCCACCCTTGTATTTTGGGTATTTTCACACCCTGGCCAAAACGTTCAGCGTATCACCTTCTTTTGGTTATATGTCAATTTTTGGGGTGTCCTGCAAGGGACGCTCCTGTCTGTGTTCCAAGATTAGATTTCACGGGTGCACTGTGTAACCCCCCCCCGGTTGCATCCTTCCTGTGGTCTGGGGAACAGTGGACTAATTACATTGTTTACGGGCTTGTGTGAATGTTTCCTCTGTCCGGCTGGGGAGGGGTCATGCTATGTGTTACGTTTCTTGCTTGAGCCCCTCACTTCCTTTGGCATAGCCTGTGGACATATGTCATTCTTGTGTGCTGTTTCCTATCATAGCTGTATGTCTGTGTATATCTATAGACACACACACACACACACACACATATATATATATATATATATATATATATATATATTTATATATGTCTGCAACTATATATATATATATATATATATATATATATATATATATATATATATATATATATATATATATATGTATATATATATATGTGTGTGTGTGTGTGTGTGTGTGTGTGTGTGTGTCTGTAAGGCTAGGTTTGCCACCTTTTCAGATGGCCAAAGTGGGACAATTGTGGTACAAACATCAGATTTTTCAGGCCAAAACATACTCACAGCCAGTGCAAGGGACAGAACTTCACTTTTTTTGCATAAATAAAAGCTTATTCTTGTAGCATTTTAGTTGCATATTCTGTTTCTTATAATAACCAGCCAAACTCTCAAAACACAAAAAACAGTAGATCAAACCAAAATCCGGCACAATGAAAGTTGTCCAATGTAGGCAAAAAAGGTAGCAGTCGAGTTATTAAAAACGAAGATTTATTTCCAGCAAATAAAGGCCATCAACAACGAACATCACCAAATCCTTGGTATTCCATATAGTACAGGATACAAAGATAAAGATTGAGTGCTTTCGTCTCCACCACAGGAGACTTCTTCTTATAATATTTATGTGTTTCAGATACAGAATAACTATTTTATGCAACTTTTACATAAAATATAGGAAATCATTTTGCCCTAATATTTCAGGACAGTTGCCATTCTTACAATATTTTTGTAGGACACAACTACCCAAAGAGGGACTGTCCCCCGCAAAGTGGGACAGGTGGTAACCCTATATAAGGCATTGCCTACCCCCGTGCAGACGCACTTAAACATGCTTACTGGTGCTTATTTATGCTTAAACCTGCTTACTTACTAGTGACTTATTCATTATGTTACTGACACTTCGCTCCAGTTCACTTTTAATTGTTATTATGCAGGTTACACATCAGACAGATGTCGAAATATGTTCATATACAGATTACCAATGGAAAATGGTATGTGCTGCAGTGGGATTCGGAACGGGAATGTCTGTTCATTAGGCAGATGCTCTAACTACTACACTATTGTTGTGCTGCTTCATTTGCATATATACCCATATACTCACGACTCCTAGATCCTCAAACACCCACCCCAACACTACACTAACACAGCAGTCATCCATTCTCCAGTTGGACACATGGTGTATCCACACCACTACACATTGACCACTCCCTACTCCTGTAGACCCATCCCATGGGTTGACTCACTCCACGTATCCTCAAACATCCCAAACTTTTAGTCTACAAACATTGGTGAAATGAGTGACCTATAGGACACTATTCACAATTTTTGGGTTCTCCCACCTCGGACACACGTCTTTATTTCAAGATTAGACTTTATAGTTCATTACATCATTACTCCCATTAACATGACACTACAATAAATTAATAGGTATGACTATGTGGTAATGCACACGTTAAACTTGAGAGCTAATAATGTATGAGTTCGGCAAAATTATTTTACGATTAGGACTGGTTTAGTGATTGGCATTGCCATAGCAGGCAGATCACATAAATTATTCCATGTGTGAGAAAGTCCTCACAATTGATTTTTTGAGAACAGCACTGACTTTGGACATTGTACACACTTCTGCATTTTAGCAGTTTCATCCCTTTCCTCTTAAGCACATACTATTATTCTATCTACTGTCAAGGTTTATAGGGGCACTTTCATGTTATTTATGTCTGCGAAAGGAATTAATGTGTTACAGGGAATGTACTTCTACATACAGATGTATGCATGTGTGTATGCATATATACTTATAACAAACTCACTGACCTCCACGAGGCAGACCAATTAGAACCAGGCCATCCTACCCTGACACTCCTATATACATAATTTCATACAAATAGTTCTTCCACCCCACCCGAGTTTGACATACATGCAAACCATCCATTTTCCAGTTGCTATCACAGCCATGACAGACATCCACACATTACCCTCTCCCCCAGCGTTAGGGGCCCTATACGTATGTTGTCATAACCCATGTATTATCAGGCTCTCCCACCATTTAGTCCTTGAACATACCTGCCCTTGCTTGTATAATGGTCGGAGGTCCAACCATCCTAGCAATTTTTGGGTAGTCCCACCAGCGACTACCCTGTGATTGTTTATAAAGTAGACTTAGCAGATCTGCAATGTTACTCCCACTGGTAGTATCCTGCCTGTGGTATGAGTAGCAGTGCTCTGCTCACCCCTGTCCAGCTGGGTATGACATACACTGACAGCACTAAATAATACTGGAGTTGCTGTTGATTCCCTTCTCATTCTTTTTGTATGCTTTATTGTCACGATGTTCATTCTTCATATATATATATATATATATATATATATATATATATATATATATATATATATATATATATATATATATATATATCACAAAGCAGGCTGGTGTTACAAGAAACAAGGATAAAATTTATTCTTAAGCGCTTTCGTCACAGATTACAGTTGACTTCTTCAGAAAAAACAGAGTGCCTCCAGCCCACTCCTTAAATACTTATTACAAACACATTCAAAACCAATTTGTAAAAAACTCCATAGGCATTTAAAGGTACAGACTCCCTATTTGCTCCACAATTATACATGCAAGATAAAAACTAACTATAAAACATGATTCAACATGTACTTTAAACTTAGTATTTTGCCAAAAATCATAAAGTGAACAACTGAATAAAAAATCAATAATTAGAGGAAAAAATCAACAATTAGATAAAAAAAAAATATATAAAAAAATCAGCTTTTAACCTCAAAAAGCTGGTTATTTAAGCCATTTCATTCAACCTTGGAAAAATATTGGCGTTGACCATTAATTGCCATAACAATTCTTTGTATTCAAGCCAGTAATCCATAGGACCTCCTCTCTCATCCATAGTCAGCTGTTCAAGAACTGTGAATTTAAAATTGTGACCTGGGTGGGTATTGACATGCTTGGCCAGTGAATTTTTTAGGTTCATTTTCCTAATGTCATATAAATGCTGGTAAATATGTGTACGAAAGGCATTTTTTGGTCTTGCCTATATAAAAACAGGCACACTTCTGACAAATACCAGCATATATGACATTCTTGCTGCTACAGTTGTACTTATACTGAAATTTCACCAATCCATATCCATTAAGAAAAACACTGTCACCTTCCAAAATATACTTGCAGTGAGTACACTGCTTGCATTTGGACATTCTCCCTAATACTCCAGCTGTATTGACACCTTTCCACCTCTCTAAGATATTTTTAACAGTGGTGTCCTTTCTGTACACTACCACAGGGGCTTCCCCTACTCTCTCTCTTATGGCATTGTCTCCTGCCAAAATAAACCAGTTCTTGTAGACAATGTCCCGAATCAGTGGGAACTGAGGGATGTAAGTTAATATGAGACCATTGTGAAAATGTCCAGAGGATGAATCCCTGCTCTCCAAAGGAGCACACAATCTGGAGATGTCAATCCCTAGTAAGGGATAAAAATGTCCCTCAAGTCTCTTCCTAGTCACTTCATCAAGAAGAGGTAACACAAATTGCTCAGGATAACCTCTTTGTACCAACATATTCAATAAAACTTCCCTTTCTGCATAAAAATCATTGATCCTGCTAGTCATGCGGGCCAACCTCACTCCCTGCCCCTTAACCAGGGAGCGTTTCTGATGTACAGGATGCCCGCTCTCATAATGAAGAAGGGAGTTTGAATAGGTTGGTTTTCGATATATGGTAGAATAAAATTGTGCAGTAAGGTTATGTGGTATGGTGCAAGATTTTTCCTAGCAAGGTCTCTGTTGTCATTCGAGCATATACTTTGAAACAGCTGAATTGAAGGACATAAAGGGGGATTTGCTACACTGGCTTTTCTACATGCTTCAGCAGTATTGTGCACCTGATTGCCGTCACCCAGAGTCACATTAAAATTAAATTTCCTGATAAACAGCATTAAGTCAAGCAATGTTTTTTCTAAATTAAATTTTCTCAAAGGCACAAAATTAAGGCCCTTCTGAAAGAGGTTGCCCCATTCTTTAGTAACCAGGGTACTGCTCAAATTGTAAATTTTGAAGTCATGATGGTCATTTTCAATGATTTCCACTTTGCCATTCATACTATCAGGTGACAAACTGGTATTCAGTAGCAGTTTTCCCATTTCCCCCTCCCTCTCCTACACCCTGGTTGGTACTGTGGGGGATGAGAATGTTGTTCGCCCTGGTATATCATATTCAAAGACCTCCTGAACTGGCGATTTTGCTGCCGAATTCTCTCTGACCTTCTGAGGGGTGGGCCTAAATTAATGAGACTGGGGTTATTGTCACCTTGATAATCAGATTCAACCATACCCTCGTCAATAAAAACATCATTATTGTTGTTAGAGTTAGTGGTACCATTGTTGACATGACCATTTACACTTAAGGGATAAGCTACACCACTTTCGTAATCTTTAGCATCCCTTAACAATTTCTTATTCTTCTTTTCTTTAATTTTGTCCATAACCTTTTCAATATTTACAAAAATAGTATTGTATTCATTGAGCTTGTAAGAAAAATTAACATCATTCTTAATACTAGCATTTAATTTGTTCACAACATCTTGTAAAACAAGACATTTTTTTCATTGTCATTAACCAGCAATTGTAACAGTTCACATCCCTGGCGATTGAATAAAACAACCAGATCTTTATGTAAATCACTGTTGAAAGTTAAGCAATTAGGAAAACGCCAATATCTAAGTCCTTTAGGCACTTGTTCGTGCCTAAGACATTCTCTCAAGTATTGGTTTTCAATTTGAATCTTTTTCAACTTGAGACATTCTTTTTCAAAAATTTTAAACATAAAGTCAACAGTACCTTGGGTATTCTGATAGTTGCCATTATGAACAAAGCCCATACTGTCCCTGTTAATCCATTCTGATAAATTCAACATTTGGATGGCATCACTGAACAAACAAGGGTTCTGCTCCTTCTGGGTCCTCCGTTGCTGTAACCCTGAAGAAACGGAAGTACCTGGTTGTGTAACAGCAAACGCTCCCATAGTACTGGCATTTTCTCATTGGTTAGGGCTTCCTTGCCTTAATGGAATAGTAAAAAGGGAGTCTTGGGAACCAATGATCGGAGCTGGTTTTGATGGAACAACTTCATTGACCAAATGGTCAATTTTCTGACCCAGGCCCGATATGTGAGTGTTAAAAGAACCGATAAGTTCAGTCAATTTATTGATGGCTGTAGTGAGTTCATCATGCTTGTCCCTGGTACCACCTCCGCTCTGCGTGGAAGAATCCATACTAAATACCCAACCAAGTAACACAAACTGAGAAATCACAAAGCAGGCTGGTGTTACAAGTAACAAGGATAAAATTTATTCTTAATCGCTTTTATATATATATATATATATATATATATATATATATATATATATATATATATATCTGTACATACACATGCACATACAGCTACATAATTACATACATTTCCTATGCTGGGGACTGCTTCCACCCACGCAAGCGCACTCAGACTTGCTTACTGGTACTTATATATGTTTTAAACTGCTTATTTGTGCTTACACCTGCTTACTAGTGTCTTATTCATTATGACACTACCACTTTGATTGCATGACATTAGTTAAACATTTCATGCGGTACTCCAGTTCACATTTACATGTTATTATGTAAATTATACAGCAAAACAACATTCCACATGGAAAGTGATATGTGCTATAGTTGGCCTCGAACCATGCATGCCTGCTTGTTAGATGGATGTTCTAACCATTACACTATTGACTTTAATGTTAATTTCACATGTTTTTCTCTATTTGGTTGATTTTGATGTGTAAGCTTCGCTAAGCAGGGTCAGCGATGCGCAAACACGCTGAGCTTTGCTTACACTTTCGATATCGAAGCAATACAAATGTAAAATAGGGGCACGAGGAATCTAATTGTGAAAGTTCTAGGGACGGGGCTCAACATTCTGCTACGTGCTTGTGTGTTTACTACTTATATTTTATTTCAGTGTTCGTGGAAACTCTTGTATGTTTAGCATACATTTCGGTATCCACGGACACTGAATTAATTGCTTTCTATTAGAGGCAGGCTCTAATAGTAAGCATAGTAGGTTGTGCAACTGTGGGGGCATGTTTCTGCCTCTGTAGAGCACTTGAACACGCCCCCTGCACTCACACATGTTTCCTGTGTACGTCGATGGTGCGGCAGCGCACCCTCATAAATATTCATATGGCGATGATGCACCATCTGTAATGGGGACGCTCGACGCAAGGCTAAAACCAGTCCTTGCACCGAGCTTCATGAATCCCAGGGAGAGTCTCTTAATGAGCTTAATGCTACTCTATAAGGTAAAATGGGGGAGAAAACTGAGATAATAGGGATCTTCAGGCAAGCTTGACGGGTGAGGTGCTATCAAAAATTCAGTTAATTTAACAATTAATTATGTTACAGTAGCTAGTGTATCTGTGTTAAAGCAATATTATTCCTGAACTAATGGATATTAAACTATAAATATATTTTCACCCTATTTTTAACATGTTAATGTTTTAACTTGTCTCAAAGAATCCCCTGTACTAACATTAATTTACAGTGATAATGCTGTTCAGTTCATATTCATTTTACATCCCCAAAGCATTTCAAAATGGATAAAAGATATTACTTCTAAATGTTTTAATATGTGAGCTATAGAAAATATTAGGATTTATAGAAGTTGCCTGAATTTAAAAGCAATTAATAACTCATTTTTACATTTTGCAAAGTAAGTTAAATAAAGGAGGTCATCAAAACTAGAATTTAGTGCTGTACTTCAATTAAAAATCATATGATGACTTGAAGATACTGAAGTGTAACAAGTTTAACTTCTGAAAATTACTTTTAATTGTCTGTGTATTGTCAAGTACACAAAAATATAGTTCCTGACAATGAGACATTCATATTAACCATATTAACAGCTTTTTTTTTTTTGCCATATAAATCTTGAAGCAAACAGAACTGGTTTCAATGACAGCATGCCCTTTCATTTCCTGTGCATTGAATTTACATGTTCAATAGTACCCATGTTCAACATTATGTACTGTGGAAATTTTCTTCTGAAAAGAAGAGATTATGCAAGCATGCCTTTACATTTTGTGCAATCTCAGTCCATGCTGATGGCACATTGCATAAGATATGAATGAGTGTTAATTATCAGAAATAACTTTTTCTCCACGGGTGCTGCTTAGTATGCATTTATAATCTCAGTTTAATCAGTGTTTATATGTCAATGAACAGACACATTTACTTTAATTTCATTAATATAATGTAGGCTGCAAAATTACTTGCTTGAAAATATTCTCCCCAGCTTTAATTACAAATGTACAATGTCCTGCTGCTGAATGAAATTAGTAAAAATGTTTATGTTACTTTACAAAATCACATTTTTCGAGACAAAATTTACATTAGTTTTGTAAATAACTACATTTGGTATGGAAAATGAGCTGACTGCATTGAAATGAAATAAGTTGAGTAAAACTGCACATTAAAGAAAATAATACTTCAGCAATATATTAATATAGGCAGTGTGCCAAAATCCTACATTAAATTTATTTACCAAAAATAAATGAATAAATATAACCATACATAAATAAATAAATAAAAATAGCTGGAAGTATGGCAATATGTTTGTAGGTATTATTCTACAAAAGCTTATTTAAATCTATCACTATTAATCTCTGAATTTGAATTATTTTGATAAGTATTCAATTGTTTTTCTCAAAGCTGCACCACTGCAGTAACATCTGGAGTGTCAGTCTATGTGGACGATAGGCAACAGTAAATCACTTGGAAGTTTTTATTCATTTTACTGTCTACTAACTAAATATGGCACCCCAAGGTATTTGTAGGAGTTTTGGTTAGGAATAAGAAGTATGCAAATGTTAAAGGGATTTTGCAATAATTATACTAAACAGCTGTTTGCTTGATTTGGCTAGCTCATCCATGACACATTGCAGCAATGACTGAGTTGATTATTCAGCTATAATAGTTTGACTAATCAGTAGAAATAGCTGTAGCCATACATACATTCAAAACGCTGCTTGGTTTGCTTTAGAGAACTGAATTGCACCTGTGAGTAACACACGACTGATTTCAACAACAGTACTGCTAATTCCCTCAGGTTATTTGTTATAATGCAAATTCCTCAAAGTCATGGTAGAAATAAAACAAGGTAATACTTTTTCCCCTGAACTATTGAGATGTGATTATATTATGCTTATGCCTATTGCAGCTACTCAGTCAAAAATGTCATTTGTTGCCAAGCTATGTATTTTGGTGGTAATTATAATTTGTTCTGGAATTTATTTCATTATTTAGTGGAAGATTGCTAGGCCAGTATTTAACCACTGCATGAAAATGTTTTCTAATTCTTTTATAAGTATATGAATTTTTCTTCAAAGAAGAATTTCACTAGTTTGTCATGTTTCTTTTTAGTATCACTTCTGATCTTTATTTTCTAATACCAGACAAATATTACTGTGTATGTTTTGTGGAAATGTTGGATTAATTAGGACAGTTCACATTGAATAGTTTGTTGATCACTTAATGGACCACTGCTTTGAGGTATGGTAGTTTCCTCAATTACGCTTTTCAAAATCATTATTGACTGAAATGACTGTGACTGCTTCTGCTAAAGTCATAAGCCTCATAACAGACAGAGTTATCTTACATTTTCTGTTACCTGTCAGCATGGCTGTCATACAGAACCATACAAACTGCAGTATACCTGAGTTTGCACAACATTGTTCCCACAGTGTCTTGTTCTCATTTTACTTACCATTTGCTAAACAGCTGACTTTCTTCACAGGGATTCTGGAAAACACCACTAGATCCATAAGCAATGGATGTCAGCATCTGTGATATTCCTAGGAGTCTAATGCATATGTCCAGCTTATCAATAAAACATTAAATGCTGATCCGTTATTCACTTTTTTTGAAGTTTTGTTTCTGAAGAATATAAGCCGGATCATATTTTATTCAAGTTTTCTGCTTCTCTTTGAAATATTCTCTAACATTGGTAAGCAGATGACCCTCCACGCATAACATTAATTGGCCTTGAAATGTTTCAGGAGGCCTTTATCAAGGAATTTTAAGGTAAGGTTAATAATTTGCATTGTCCAAAAGCAATGTCTCCATGGAGGTAATAGTTTTTTTTGCCAACAAACTGTTGCCAGATGAATGATACTGCTCATGTTTTTTTCTGTTTGTTACACTACTCATAACAGAATTTCAGTTTGAATTTCAGAATAATAACACATAATTTGAGATGGTATAGTGTGTGTTTGTTTAAAGTGGCAGAACATTACTTCTTTAAGATTTATCACTTCTGTGACTTTCAGTTCACTAAGGCCGATCTGTCTTTTCCTGGAGTGTGAGTTGTCCAAAATGAATGACTGTTCATTTTTTCCATCAAGATTTTCATGAGGTGCTTGTCATCTTTAAATTCTTGAGTCACTGTAGAATATGAATGTTTAGCTAAGTACTTGTAAAGTTCATTATGGTAAATGTATGCAATCATATTCTGTGTATCACTAGAGAATCAATGATTAAATACTTTCTAAAAATATAATGGAAGTTGACCTCCCACTACTACTAAAATGAAGGTATGCTAATGTTTCCCCAAATAAAGGAACACATGGAGAGTTTCCATTTCTGAAATCCTTCACACATTTCTGTCAAGTCAAAGCACTGATGTCACATTAGTTATTAAACTACATGATACAAGTAACATTTAGGTTAACATGTGGTTGTAAATGCATGAACAATCCCTCCCCTGGATTCTCAAATGCTTGCATGGCGTGCATGATTAGTGTAAGAGGAAATTTTGCCAATATGGCGGCTGAGCGATCCACGTGCGTGCATGTTTGACATGCACGAGCGCTGTAGCACTAATGCTGCACGTTCCCAGCCCCGTATGCAAATCACCTCATTTGCAGGTGAAAATCATGCAAATGAGGTAAATCTGCCATCCAGGAAGCAGGAATCTGGGCATGCAGGGCAAGCGTAATATGCAGAAATGTACTCGGTTAGTAAACGAGTATGGTACTGCAAACTCCAAAACGGAGCTATGACAGCTCCAAATAAAGCGCAAAGTGGTCCCAGACCAGGGCACATAGACTGAAGTAGGTAAATTACGACAACTGCTCCAAGCAACAGGCAACCACACAAAGCCTTAAAAAGAATGCCGTTTATTAGTCACTGACTAAGCGCTTTCACCAAACATTGGCTTCTTCAGAGTCAGTGTTGAAAGACAAATAAAACCCTTTTATACAAACAACATAATAGAAGCAATGACATCATTCAGTCCCTTCCAATGAGCAAAAGAAAACAATCAAACAAACAATTAAACCATAACAGACAAGCTATTCATTAAAATATAATATAAATCACTATAACTCTACAAAACTTTATATATTTTTAACTTTATATTTTTATATATTTATATTGCATTTTTTATTAATTTTGTGCCAAATTTCAAATTGGACATAGCCCAGTTGTTGGTAAATTTCAAGTTATTTATGAGAAGGTTAAATTTAGAGATGTATTTTCAGGGTAATAAACATCTACAGTTGAATAGTGAGTATGTGACAACTACGGTACTTAAAAGGAAAAGTACCTTTATTCCACCATCATTCTGTGAGATTACTGCACTTGAAAAATTGTTAGAATTTGAATTTAGGAAAATTTGTAGTGGTAAGAACATAGTGGTTGACAACCTAACCCCACAAGAAAGATTGGTATTAAAGGAATTGAGATCTTCCAGTAATGTCAGGTGTATGAAACCCGACAAAGGTGGGGGCATGGTTTTAATGAACAAAATAGACTACTTGGCTTCCATGATGGCTATTCTTGAAGATGATAGCACATATAAAAGAGTTTCAAGAAACAAAATTAATATTGCTTACAAAAAGATTGATTTGTTTTTACTGGACGCCTTATTTCAAGGTGTTATTACTGAGGTAGAATACGATTATCTTTTTGTTAAGAACCCTACCTTGCCTTGTATCTTTGGCATTCCAAAGGTACACAAGGGCACCACCAATTTACAGTTTAGACCTATAGTGGCTGCCAAGGGTTCTAAAACTGAACCCCTTGCTTCCTTTGTTGATGCCATGTGTAAGAAAGTACTGACTGAGGTCCCTCATGTATTGAGGGACTCATGGCACTGCCTTGAAAGATTGAGGGAGGTTAGGGCAAATACTATTTTATATGGTTTTTTAACCATTGATGTAGTTAATTTGTTCTCTGCCATCCCTCACCTGGAAGGTTTAGAGATGTTCCATGATAGTTTGAACATGTGCAACACCATTGATAAGGGCAGACTCAATCTCCTCTGCGAACTGATGGAAATTGTTCTTTTAAACAACTTCATCAAGTTTGAGGGGGAGATGTTCCAACAATGCTCTGGTGTGGCAATGGGGGCTAGGTGTGCCCCAGTCTTTGCGAATCTAGTTCTTTTAGCATGGGAAAGAACCTTTGTTTTTCCATCTAGATTTTTTGAGAACATACTTCTTTACAATAGGTTCTTAGATGTCTTGCTTATTCTATGGAAAGGTGACGAAGCTGGGGCGGTTGAGTTTGTTGAATACTTAAACACCACTACTAGCTTTTTGAGATTTACGCATATGTGGAATAAAGATAGTATTAATTTTTTAGATATCACAATATTGAAGACTAAGGAAGGCCTATCTAGCACTTTATATAGAAAAGAAAGCTATTCAAATTCGCTTTTGCATTTCAAGAGTTGCCACCCTTACCACCAAAGAAAAGGTGTTGCTAAGGGGCAAATGGTGTGAATCTCTAGATTGGTCAGCGACGAGGTGTTATTTAAACAGGAAATTTATAAACTTGTTGGTATGCTTATGGATAGGGGCTATCCGCTTAAATTGTTATTGAATTTGAAGAAAGAGATTTTTAGGAAAAGAAACTCATTATATTCACCAATTCTTACTATTGCATGTGAGTTGAATGGGGGTGATCATGGTCAGGAAGTGCCTAATCAAATAACTTCTTTTGGGCCATGTTTTATTTTAAAATTGAATGAAAAAGCAACAGAAATAACTACAACATTACGAAACACGTGGGAATACTGCTTGAGTAATGCTACCAAAGAAGTTTTAAGAATGAGACCTAGGATAGTGTTAGCAAGGGTGACAACTTGAAAGGAATATTAGAAAGAGAGACAAGGAATAGAACATCTAGGATGTCAAAATGTGGTAGTTGTAGAAATTGCAGGTATATTGCCGAAGGCACATATATTTGTGTTAAGGGTTATGCCCGGGCATGTGTAATTGTAACACTAAGAACTTGGTTTATGTTGCCTCGTGCATTACTTGTGACGCATTCTACGTAGGTATGACCACGCGTAGACTGCGTGACAGGATTACTGAACATGTACGATCAGTTAAAAACAAGGATCCACACAATGCTCTATATCTTCATAGCTGTAAGTGTAATGAATTTAAAAAGTTTGTGTTTTTTATAATAGACAGGGTATACTTTGAGCAGGGTGGTGATATTAGCAATAGCGTAGCCCTGTTGGAAGTATTATGGCAGTTGAGATTAAATGCCATGAGGCAACCTGGTATTAATGATTATATCTCAATAAAACCTGTTTTGAAATACAATGCTAGTTCAATTTAATTAAAAATGTAATTTTAAAAAGTGCAATATAAATATATAAAAATATAAAGTTAAAAATATAGAAAGTTTTGTAGAGTTATAGTGATTTATATTATATTTTAATGAATAGCTTGTCTGTTATGGTTTAATTGTTTGTTTGATTGTTTTCTTTTGCTCATTGGAAGGGACTGAATGATGTCATTGCTTCTATTATGTTGTTTGTATAAAAGGATTTTATTTGTCTTTCAACACTGACTCTGAAGAAACCAATGTTTGGTGAAAGCGCTTAGTCAGTGACTAATAAACGGCATTCTTTTTAAGGCTTGGTGTGGTTGCCTGTTGCTTGGAGCAGTTGTCGTAATTTACCTACAGCTCCAAATAAAGGCTGAATATCATTGAGGAAGCATGCCAATGGCCAAGTAGAAGGCCATTGGCATTGCAAACAATGCAAAATTTACAAAATACAGCATTTATGATATGCCCACCGATCACGGCCATTGAAGCATAGGGCAGCGGCTCGCAAACGGGATCTGTGGGGAAATAAGAAAATAAACCTAAAAAAAGCAGTCTAACTAAAATCAGTATTCCGTCATGCAAGTCAGTGGCAGGCAAAAGACAACCTGGCCAGTGAATAGTGGTTGTAAGGGGGGAGGCACAGTGACACACATTTAACTATGCATGAGCAGGCAATTCTATGCAAATGAGGGGGAGGATAGTGAATCCCGGTTTTCCCCAGCATGTGAGGCAGGTCCCAACAGTGTAAGAGTATGAATAGCTGAGTGCAAGACTAGGAGGCAGGTGACATCATGTGTGGGAGTGTCCAGCATACTGTCAGCGGATTGGAGCCCTGTGGCTCGGGGTTGCATCCAGCTTAGCACATCAAAGCCAGGAGGTGTGTTTAAACCTGTCCAGCACGTATGACAAAGTATAAGTGGGTGTGCGTGCCACACAACAAGATCTACAGGAAGATAAAGGAAGTGAACCCAGAAAATAGTAGCAGTGTGCACATTGGAGTACATCGATTGCACAGCATGCCCCGGGGATGAAACAGAAGGGCAATGGGAAGGGAAAGCAGCAGTAGGAAGTTAATCAAGGGATACGAGGTTCACTGCCAGGTGAAACATATCAGAACCAGCCAATTACACAGGCAGCAGGCCAGCCCAGCCCAGAACGCCACCATAAACTATGCAAATACCTATCCCCCCGGTTTTTCCCACACCCTACACCACCGGTGTAAACAAGCGGGGAACTTTTAACACTCACAGCAGCAAAATGTTAGGGGTTGCAATAGCTATTATACAACTTGTGGATGAGGCTGAGGATGGTGAGGATGAGAATGCTGCTGACCAATCCACAGTGAGACACAGAGAAGAGTGTACAGATCCAGGGCAATCTACCAAGGGCTACATGAGCTGGAGATAGTGGAGCACTATAGGGTGGACAGGGACCTCCTACAGCAGATTGTTGAGCTGTGCCGGCCATGTCTGACACACAGAATTAACAGAGGGGAACCCATCCCAGTGGAAATGAAGGTATGTGTAAGCCTAAGAATACAGGTACCTTCCAAAGGCCAACTTGGGATATGATGGGGATCTCACAGGCATCAGCATCCAGGATACTCCACCAGTTCCTGGATGCCATGGTAGCACATGTCGGTGAGCATGTATATTTCTCCCTCACCTGTGAGGCATTGGCCAGAAGTATGCATCTCTTCCAACAAATAGCAGAATACCCTGAAGTAGTGAGTGCAATAGACTGCGCACACATATGCATCAAAGCACCACCTGGTGAGCAGGGTAGGGTCTACATCAACCTCAAGGGCTTCCCCTCTATCAACTGCCAGGTCATGTGCGATGCTCAGGGCATAATACTGAATGTGTGTGCTGGTGGCCCTGGAAGTTATCACGATTCCCACATCTGGCATCTGATGCAGCTGTACCAGAAATTTGCCAATGGGGACATCCCACACGGTCACCAAGTGGGGGATGCCGGATATGCACTGGAGCCATAGCTGATGACACCCATCAGAAACGTACACACACCTGAACAAGAACTCCATAATGAGGCACATGCACAAGCAAGAATCATAATAGAGCGTATGTTTGGGATGCTCAAGTCACAGTTCTGGTGCCTGGACACATCCAGTGGAACCTTGCAATACTCACCAACTACATGTACCCAAATCATCCTTGTATGTGCCATGCTACACAATATGTATGATCCTGTGGAAACAGCTGCAGCAAGAGCAGCAAGGAGGAGGGCCACATAGCCCCCCACCATTGCCAAGGCCTGCAGAGGCACAGAGTGACTCAGAGGAGAAACAACCTGAGCCTGCCCCAGTAGGCAGAAGGAGGCATGCCCAGTATGCCCTGGCCCTGGCAAAGAGGCAACGCATAGCACATACACTAACATGAGAGTGACCCAGGGAATAGCACCTCTCTCTGACTCTCACATACAGTAAAAGGGATGCCAAACATTACACTACCTGTGCCTAACCATATGTAGGCAGTGTACTATGTGCATCCAACATAGGTAGCCCTGCAGCACCACCCTCAATACTGGGACACCCACAAGATAAGGGACTCACACATGCCAGTCAGGAGGGGGGGGTCACATGCCCAACAACAGTCACAGCCAGCAGGACAGATGTAGACAAACACAAACAAATGTCATACTATGGCCTCTGAATGAGGGGTATGGGTAACCCCCACCCAGGCCTACATGGATAGACTACAGCAGGCCAGGTAGCAGGATGTCAGTTGTGATGGCTAGGAAGTCAGACATTAATGTGTATGCAATCAAAAGATAAGAACATTAGTACACCAGTATGGCTTAGCCAGAACGATAGGTAAGACTACTGACTGAAATGGACTACAGCACATACCAGTACAGTCCTAACAAATGTGTACAACTGTCAGGTGTGCCCCCCCCACCCCACATAGAAATATAGTAACAGTCAGGTGTATTCCCCCCCAATCCTGTGTAGAAACATAGAAATAGTCAGGTGTTTCCTCCCGCTATGCAGACATGTTGCAACAGTCAATGCCAAATGATTGGTGGACACCCTGCAGACACAGCATGCTACTTGTTGGTCTACAACACAAAGGTCAGCTGTGCAGTACAAACCACCGGACATGCTCCACACATGCAAAACAGGCGGCCTTACTGGGCATGTTCACACACTTAGAGAAATGAAGGCAATGTCAGTCATCAACATACTGAAAGGTCATACTGGGCATGCTCACACACTTAAACAGATGAAGGCTATGTATAAACACATGAAGGCCATGTATGCAAACACCAGTGGACCAGACACATCCAGTGGTTGCAATTATGAGTGCAGACACATGTCAGTATGCACCACTCATGCCTTGCACACACAGTGGATAGGAATACAGACATATATGTAAGGACAACACACCATAATAAGCCAAAGATAGATGGATATAGAGGTGTGGAAGAAAATGACCATGACAAGGAGCCATCCACACCTGTCCCACCCAACACACAGCTAAAGGGCCCCAAACACATCAGGTGCAGATGTCACACACTGCAGTTACTAGCGACCAGTACCTGTTAGCATCACAGACTATGTGGTCCACGTGCCAGCTGTGCAACATGACTGTACAAGGACGTAGTCAGCTAGTTGTCCTATACATGCACCTGTGACATATGACCCTGTGTGTGGCCACTTGTGGCATGTCACCCCTACATGAATAGTGTATGGGCCATACACGCACCGGCCACCCCATAACGGTACCCTGACAAGCCTGCTGAGGTTATCCAATGTGAAATACACCTTTGGGAGAGTTGTGGGCCAGTAATCTCCGTGGTGCATCCCATAACTGTGTACTGCTGTAGTGTGATAGACTAGTTAGGTAGGAGTTCTAACCCCAGATATGGCAACTGTGTGTGTAAGTGTGTGTCACTGTTCATGTGTGCGTCTGTCTCTCACTGACTGTGTAGAGAACAATGCCTTTCAGGCTACTCACACCCCCTTACTATTCACATATCCACTGTTGGCAAGGCTGCTGATGTCATCCACCTAGAAATACTCCCCTGGGAAAACTGTAGCCCAGTAATCTCTGTAGCACATACTATAACTGCATACTGCTGTAGTGTGATAATGTCATTAGGTAGGAGGTCAGACCCAGACATGGTAACTGTGCATGTGTGAGTCTTTGTGTGCATATGTGTGCGTGTCTGTCACTGACCGTGTAGAGACCAATGCTTTTTAGGCTACTCACACCCCTTACAAGTCAAATACCCACCTTTGGCAAGGCTGCTGATGTCACACACCTTGAAATGCACCTTTGGGACGATCGTAGCCCAGTAATCTCTGTAGCATGTCCCGTAACATCGTATGGCCATAGTGTGATTAAGGAGTTAGTTGGGAGTTCTAGCCCCTGTCCTGCCAACTGTGTGTGTATGAGTGCATGTCTGACTGTATAGAGAGCAATGCTTTCAGGGTACTCACACCCCTTACATTTCACATACCCAACTTTGGCAAGCCTGCTGATGTCATCCACCTAGAAATACTCCCCTAGAAAAGCTTTAGCCCAGTAATCGCTGTAGTGCATGCTGTAACTGCGTTCTGCTGTAGTGTGATAATGCAGTCAGGTAGAAGGTCAAACCCCAGACATAGCAACTGTGCGAGTCTGTGTATGTGTGCGTGTCTTTCTGTCACTGACTGTGTAGAGAGCAATGTTTTTAGGCTACTCACACTGCTTACAAGTCAAATACCCACCTTTGGCAAAACTGCTGATGTCATGCACCTTGAAATACACCTCTGGAATGATCATAGCCCAGTAATCTCTGTAGCACATCCCGTAACATCATATGACCATAGTGTGATTAACGAGTTAGTTGGGAGTTCTAGCCTCCAACCTGTCAACTGTGTGTGTATGCTTGCATGTCTGACTGTGTAGAGAGCAATGCTTTTAGGGTACTCACACTCCTTACATTTCACATACCCAACTTTGGCAAGGCTGCTGATGTCACCCACCGAGAAATACAGCCCCTGTGAAAACTGTAGCCCAGTAAACTCTATAATGCATCCCTATTAATAGGACGTGCTGGAGGGATAGATTCATCACCCAAAGAGACTCCCCTGTGGAAATAAAATCCGTATATATGTGAGGCAGAGCACACCTCTGGCCTTGTTCAGTGTCACTGCTCGACAGAGACACAGCAAAAAATAATGGGTAGTCTCCCCATACTAAAGGGGTGGTAAAAGCCAAAACTATGCTAGGGCTTGTAAATGCCCTCGGGCAGATAGCCTAGTATGAACCTATGAACCTATGAACCTATAACTGTGCACTGCTGTAGTGTGATAAACTAGTTAGGTAGGAGTTCCAACCCCAAACCTAGCAACTGCATATGTGTGTCTGTGTATGTCTGACTGTGTAGAGAGCAGTTCTTTTTAGGATACTCACACCCCTTACAAGTCAAATACCCACCTTTAACAAGGCTGCTGATGTCAAGCACCTAGAAATACACCTCTGGGAAGGTTGTAGACCAATAATCACTGTAGCATGTCCTGTAACTGCATACTGATATATTGTGAATTAGAAGCGTGGTTGGGTTCCATCCCCACACATGGCAGTTCCAGATGTCTTGTGTGTGTCACTGTCTGTGTAGGAAGCAATGCATTTTAGGCTAGTCTCTCGCAGTCATTTCAAATGCTCTACTTTGGCAATCCTGCTGATGTCAGTCATTGTGAAATACACTTTTGGGCAAGGACTACTCCAGTAATATCCATGGCTCGTACTATAACTGTGTAGTGTTGTAGTGTAATACATTAGTTAGGTAGGGGTTCTACTCCCAAACATGACAGGTGTGTGTGATTGTAACCCATATCCTACTTAGAGGTGGTTGTTACTGTGTGGCCAATGTGGAATGTGTTTTACATATTTCTTATATGGTGGCCATACTATATATCACAATGTCCACTGTACAGGGAATAACACATGTGATATGGATGAGAAGCCAGGGTGCAGAGCCATGCCCAGACATGTGACATCAAGGTCAAGCAATCACAGTTAGCAACCCCAGTATTACCCAGAGCACACTCTCACCCCATGTGTCATACACACACACATGCCTAGGTAACACCCAATATGTGGGTAGTACACTGCATATTGGCTACTGATGGTAACTATGGAGTGACAGTGGTGGGCCACAGAGGGCATGACACCCATTCCATCTGTCCAATATGCACATATGTGCAAACAGTGCACATCCCCATGTTCCCCAATGGACACCTGCACCACCTGTGGTGCCATCACATGTGATCCACAATGGACATACCATGCCTGACAACATGCCCATATGGACAGATGCCACTGACACCAAGGAATGCTGATAGCATGCACTCCATGTAGGTGTAGGGTAAAGCTGCTGGAAATTATCAGCTCCCACCAAAGGTGGGTAGGACTGGCATATCTGATGATAATCTGTCTTCACAACATGGGCCGGACACCCCAGGTACAGTTCCACATGTCACTGCACATGCATGTGGGAGGTATGCACATCCTAGATGCCGTCCATGTCATGAGCAAAGGAACACAGACATGGCAAGTGATGCAAAGCATTGTCCACACATAGTAGTCACCCAGGTGACTGGATGGGGGATACAATACCCACCTGTGTGTGTAAATGAAAACACTACATCCCTGAGCCACAATGCAGACCATCATCATGTGGCATGATGCAAAGGTACACCCATTGGGCAGCCGTATAGTGCAGTTAAACACAACACACCTGTACAGACATGCACCCATGCATGTCAGTACTGGCACCCTGTGTGTTTGTGTGTGTATTGCATGCTACAGACGTTCACATCCATATTCCCTACAACTCCCATGGGCATACTGCAGCATGCTGTCTGATGTCAGACACCTTCCCATTCCCTTCACCCTACAGCCCCCGTATGACCTGTGTGGTGCATGGGATACCTGCACAGTGATGTTATGTGGCAATCCCACAACCGATGAGTTGTACACCTGGCCCTGCCACATTTGTCAATGTGTGTGTGTCCTTGTGAGAGTGTGGCTGTATTGATGCTGGCACCTGTTCATGCTGACAGGCATGTGTTTGTCACCTACCATACAGCTATCTTATCCCTGTTGCAGATGCCACTCACCATCAAATATATGTTCTGAGTGCTCCACAGCAGGTAACCCATGTGGTGCATCCAATAATTGCAGCGAACTGTGTTAGCACTACATAGTTGTCAGGGGTTTGATGCCGTGTGCTGCTAGGTGTGTGATACAGACATGCTTCAGTTTTACTCTCCCACCCCTTCCTGATACGTATTTGCCTCTGTCTATTTCTCCCACCCCCTCTCAAGTGGATGTGGAGACCTACACCTGCTTTGCTTAGGTAGCAACATGTGTAATGTAAGTAATGCTCATGATCAGCTGATGGCCTCTGCATGAATCACAGCCCTCCCCAAGATTATTGCATATGAAACAGCTGTGGGAACATTCCCATAGACAATTGTATGGAAACACACTCCAATACCTATGAACATCATGATGGTGTTGGCTCTTTAAACCCACTGTGAGCAGGAACTAGATCTGTCATGTGGCAAACAGCATCTCAGATGGATTGCAGTGTACCTCTAACAACATGCACTGTGGAAACAGTGCAACAAATAGGAGGTGGATTTGCCTGACCTGACTACAGATTGTAAGTGCCACTATACTGCATTTGGAGTAATGTTGTTTTAACAGTGTTGTATGGATATGGCTGTTGTACATGTCTCAATACCTGCCATGTCAGTTCCATGTTTATGGGGAATCTCCATTTGCAGGGTCATCTGCAGCCTGGGCAGTGTTGTGTCCATGGTTGCATGTGTCACCCACAGAGCATCTAGCTGTTGACTGCTGAAGGTAGTGTGAGGATTACAGTCAGTAGATGGAGAAAGCTGTGGTAGTCACAGACGTCTTACTCTCAAAGGACATATGTTGCAACAACCCTGTAACAACAGTAAATGTATGTGGTTATCACAGCAACATGTCAATATTGGCCCTGTGTATGTGCTCCCAGCCACACCTTTGTCAACCTTTGAATATATTTTGTGCATGAAGTGGTGCATATGTGCTGTACACCATACTTTGTGGCATCATATCTGAGAACAAGCCACTGATATATCTGACTGCTACACATGTTATGTACAGTAGGGGTTACATTACATGACATTACCTGCACATTCTGTGGATGTTTGTACAGTACTGAGGTCTGTGTACCAATGGTGAACATCAACAGTGTATGTAGTGTTGATAAGTACCTTAGCCTCTTTACAGACTGTGGTAGATGACATTGTTTTAGTTCCTCTACTATCAGATGTTACATGCTGCCCCACTGTATGGTACTGTAGTGGCGTACATGTTTGTAGGGACATAAACACATGTGACCCATATCACAGACAGGCACCAGACCAAACTGTATAGCAGGCCAGTATATGTAGGGCCAGTCTGTGAGTGGCACATATGAGGGTGGTGTAGAACACATAGTCCATATATTGTAATACCATGCTATCTAACCATATGTGGCTGTGGCTGAGTTCACATTGGTTGTGGATATGCACTATCACACAGGTGTATCTTACCCTGTGCTATGACATGCCTGTTGAGCCTGCTTTATATGCAGGCACATGTGCATTCCCCCTTGGGAGATGTTGGCCAGTATTGAGTCAGTCTGCCTGCAGCCTGCACAGTGCATTGTGACATGCCTAGCAGCTGAGTGTACCCAGTGGGATGTCATGTGCAGATACTAGCCAGATGTCCCACTTACGGACCTCCCCTAACACTCATGCATGTCAGACAGGGCAGTGCAATGCAGTGCAGATGTATGTCAATACCTATTGTGTAGTATGTGGCCATGGCAACCCTGTACCAGCTGTCATACTGTTACAGGCCAGGCAGGGGTGTGTGAATGCATGACCTATGGTGGACATCATATACCGGTCGTTATGTGTTATACCCATCTACATGGCCATCCACATCCATATTGTCAGGCATGGTACACATTTGTAGCACTAAGGGCTTATGTGGATACCTCTGGACTGTACAGACTGTGTCAGACCCTCCACATACATTGGCCAATGTCTCTGCTGCAGTCCACAAAGGCATTATGTGCTAGCATTGGTACTGTACACTGATGTCTTTTGGATGTCTTCCAGTAACCAATGGCACACATGTTATAAGCAGATGTGACCTCTCACACACACCATGTCTGTGAAGACAATCCAAATGACAGTTGCAATAGTCTACTAGTATACCTGCTATACATAACTGACATTCCCTGCAACTATGACATTGGGAACATACGGGCTGGGGGTTGGCCTACACTTCATGACCAGGGCATATGGTGGGAATATATGTACATATACCTATCCAGATAGCCAGATATACAATTACACATGTGTGCTACACCCAATTAACACTGTCATGGCAACCACCTACTATAGATTCCCACATCATGTGTGCATGGTCCCATTACATCTCCTGTGTGATGGGTATCTGTCCTGTGTGTGGGCAGCAGTGCTACCAACAGCATGTAGCAATACCCCTTACAGGACAACCGACACACTCAAGGCAGCCACATATTTGTAGGAGGATCAGGAAGTACAGACAGACTGCGAGTAGAGTTGGGTTATGCTTTGTACAGTACTGGTGTTACAGGTTGTGGGTGTACATACTAGTTTGCCATGGAATGCAGTCCATCTGCATAGCACACAACTGTGGACCTACCCTCATGCTGGCTGGAGCTGTGTCTATCATGTCTTGTCTGTCCACCACACAGGTCTTGTGTCAGATAATACACTGGCAGTGTATGTGTTGCATGCTACTGGTACATGGTTACATCCATGACCATCTCTACCATCAATTCCCTGACTAAGGGTATGTTACAGACTATCCTGTAACACCTGCACATTGCATAGTGTATGGCAACAGTTGTCCACATATGTGCCTGTATTCCAGCCTCTGTCCATCACCTACATACCAAGCTTTACAGATATGTCATGATGTTGGTGGTTGACCTATAGTGGGCTGGGAATATAACACACTGCCATGTCTGCAATCATCTCATTGCTGTTGTAACCCTCACACATATGGTGGGGCTGGGGCAATATATGTGTGGGCACAACCTACACAATACATGTGTGCCCTCAAGCACTGCAGAGCCCAGTATATGTAACAGTGGTATATGGCCCTGTATTATTGAGTCTAGAGAGAGCACCAGAAATGACCTAGGCTGCTACAAAATATGGGGGTATCAGTGCTGAGCTGCCTTAAGGTATCTGGATGTACAGTACCATATACTTCACCTATATACACATTACTGACATGGATCTGGGTAATGCATGACTACTAATACTTGCCATACAAACTGTTCTGTGTGTTGGTGTGCTCGTGATGGTGTCAGTTATGCCATGTTATGTAGCAGTTACAACCCATGTGGTCATATGACATCTATACTACCTACTGTGTTTGTACAGTGTGGAGATAGAGGCTGCTGAACTACACACCTGGATTATATACTGTTGATTGTTAGGTATCCTGTGGCCCAGTGTGTTTTTCCTATTGTACAATATGAATGGCTTGGCCTGGACAGCAACAGCTGTGAACCTTTCCAGACTACTGTATGACTGTAACTGGTCCACTGTAGCATCACACCATTGATATAGTTGTCAGTGTCTGAACAGCTATATGGCATGTAAAACTGTAATAGTACATGATTAAAGGTTTCCATGTCTGCAAACCTGTGGATATTGTTTTACCTATGACCTCTCTGTGGGTGCATGATACAGGCAACAATTGTCATTTGTATGGGTGGCACATACAGTGTCCAGTCATTCATGGTCAACTGTAGGCATAGTGGCTGTTCCATATTGTGTGCACCTTCCACTTATGTATCTTACTGTACATATAACTGCATGTGTATGTGTAGTCACAGGTATATGTACACACACACACATATATATATATATATATATATATATATATATATATATATATATATATATATATATATTTTTTTTTTTATAAATATGTATACCTGTATCTGCATATCTGTGTCTGTGTATCTGTTGCCTGGTAATGTTGATGGCTTCCACATAGTATATTACCCATGGGAGCCAGGCTGTACTGCATGATATGTTACCAATACCAGCCTGACATCATACAGGTGGGATGTAGTACAGGTAACATTGTGTGCCCATGTTGTCACTGGCCCTGGTAATGGCATCTCCAACACTTGGTAGTGTATTTCAGGGCAGACATGTTTGGCTGGGGGGATGCCTATTTGTACAACTCATGTAGTGTGTGGTGCCTCTTAACCCCATTAACGTAACATGTAGCCTGTTACACTCCTCTCCCTAACAGCTAAATGCACCTTGCAGTACCAGCACTACAGCGTTGTACCAATGGGTTGGTAGGCATGGGAATCCCATTAAGGTATGCCACGTGTGTGTGTGTGTGTGTGTGTGTGTGTGTGTGTGTGTGTGTGTGTGTGTGTGTGTGTGTGAGTGCATGTGTGCATATTTGTAGGGTACACCATTCCGAGTCCACATACTTTTATTAAAATACACATTGCCACACAGTAGTATGTATGTTATTGTTGTTACCCATAGCTGTGGCAATGCAATGCAGCACCCTACTATGCCTGTGGCATGTGCATCACATGCATATCCCTGAGGTACCACTGTTGCAATATGCAAAGGGTTGTTTTGGTGTTGTGGCCAATGTGTGATAGTGGGTATGTCAGAGTATCAAGATGGGTTCCAGTGTGTACGATATGCAGTGGGGAATGGGGGTGCTGTGTACATTGTCTTTACACCATGGTACACCTGGTATATGGCCCACGTACCACTCTCAGGTCGTCAATGTCAACATCACCCATACAGGTAACAGATAACAGGATACAGTCCAGTTACACATGTGCTGTGTGCAGCCTACCTGTAACACATTGGACATATGGACTAGTTAGTTAGCAACTATACAACCCTGTCTCTAAAATGTGTGTCTACCTGTTATGTGTCGGTCAATGTGTATACGATGGTATGACACACTATGTATTCTCCATATACAAACATTACATCCCCCATTACCATATTGTACGTGTCTGTGGATGGTCTGCATGTAGCACGTGACATGGTACACACCTCACCCTACAGATTGTGTCATGTGTGCAATGACAGCCACACAGTTCAGTAGCACTATATACCTGAGTTGGGGTCTAGACACAGTGTCGCCAAGTAAGGATGTGTGTGTATGTGGATGGGTTGACATAAGGGTGCAGATTATATCTGTACCAGCAGGCCACTGGTCAATTTTGCATAGTCAATAACTGTTATACATACCTGTGCCATGTGTGCAACTATACACCACATATGTCACAGCCATGGTGTCACCACACTGACATACCCTTGTGGAATATGACTGCAGACCATCCTCCTGCTGACACATGTATGCCTACAGCACAAATGGATGACAGTATTGGGATAACAATTAGTGTTACCAACAACTGAGATGCATCATAGCTGCATGGCTACACTACCTGACATGTATGCAGTACACATTACCCCTGACTACATTCTACACTGCAGTACATTGTGACACTCTATCACAGTCACCATGTGCATCAGAACCATGTTAAACTGTCTCTGCATCAATGTTATGGATGACAGGGATGTGGCACATATATCATCATATGCACAGGGTGTGTGAAAGTCATCTTAGTGGCATGGCTACACTACCTGACATGTATGCAGTACACATTACCCCTGACTACATTCTACACTGTGGTATGTTGCGGCACTCCATTACAGTCACCATGTAAACCAGAACCATATTAGCCTGTCCCTGCATCGATGTTATGGATGACAGGAATGTGGCACATGTATCATCATATGCACAGGGTGTGTTGCAGGTGTGCCAGAGGCCGAGAGTGGTCCAAACATGTGTCACCATGTGTGTGGGTGAGGGGTGTGGTTCATTGACTGGGGTGTGGTGATGTGGTGTGTGTCAGTATGGGAAAACCCTAGGTGTGGTTGTATAGTGTGTGGGTGTGCATGCACACTGTTCCACCATGTGGCTGACCTTATATGGGTGATGTTGGACAGCAGCAGACCATACCTGGCAGGATGTGCAGTTCAGTGCCTCTGGCCATGAACATGCTGTCTATGTCTGCCAGGGGTTCCATGGGCACATGCAGGTACAGACCTTGAGGTGCTACTCCCCCCTGATGACGACATATATCCGCTGGAACTATGTCCCGCCTGGGATTGGCCAGGACCATGTGCACAAGGCCCGCTGTGGTGTGATGTGTACAGCAGCCCCTGTGGGGCTGGTACTGCCACTACGGGAGCTTCTGGGTGTCCTGGTATGTCCACATTGACCACCAGCTGCTGGTGTCTCTGGCCTACATCCACATGGCCGTCACATCACTTCCACCACACATTCTAGCACAGCCATACCATGGTCTAGGAGGCCAACCATCTCACCCCACTGTCTATCCATGACCTCAGTATATTCACGGAAGGCACCAGAGAGTTCATGGAGGTTGCCACTTACAGCTGTGAAAGCAGACCTCTGCAGCCTCAGGCCCTATCTGGTGTGCATTTCCATACACACCTGTGCCTCCATTACAGCCTGAAAATTGCACCTGGTGGTACCAGTTGTGGCACCTCTGTCGGGGGCATGATGACCTGTGGTCTTCCCATGAGCACCATGGTACATCTGCCAATGTGGTGGCCTTCCAGACATCTGGCTATGTCGACTGTGACCCGACAAAGTTGGCATGAACACCACACTTTCCTGGTCATTGCCACCAAGCGCTAACTGTCCCTCTGCTATGGCCACTTGTGATGGGGTTTGTAGGGGCACTATAACTGTGTGTGGCCTTGGGGTGGCTAGGAGGGTAATAACACATGTTGGTGCAGTGTCGGCCTCTGACAACCCCACCTGTGCCTCACCTTACCATCATCATCATCATCGGTGTCTGTAGGGACACCTACCTCAGTTTCCATGAAGGAAGGACCCTGACCCACCTCTCCACCTGTGGGGGAAACAAATGCATATGTTAAGACCTGTACAACATTGCATAATAGTACACAAACTCACACGCACTCACACTGACAGCCAAATTACTACCTCACTTTCCCTGAGTTTACAGACAGTCCCACAGTCATTTGCATATGTTCCCCATCCTGCATGGCACTTGCTAATATACACGCATCACTACTGCCCATTAACATATCATTCCTCTCCATGCCTACACTTGTGGTTACAACACCTGACCTGTTACTTCATTGTCTCCCTGACTTGGGTAGAGTAAGTTGTACATGGCCTTACTACTGTCACCCTGTATTATCCTGTGTATGGGCAGTAATGGTGTATGAGGCCCCTATATGGTTGGGGATTCTACATTCACTACATATGTCACACACCAGAGCCTCATACTACAGTCTTGCTCAGTACATGCCCCATTTGCTGCACAAGCGACCCATCATGCAGACAACAGTACTACCTGGATACACTCACTGATGTGCTGTAGTAATTCCCCATTGCCTTTGTAGTGCTGCATATGTGGGTAGCCGGTTACCTATCTGCTGCTGGCAATATGATGTGTATACCTGGTATGTACTCCACCTCCCAATGCATGCTCCATGCTACAGACCTTGTTATGCTATCAGCTGTCCTGTGTTTACATACCTGACAGGTTGTCCTGGTGTCCCATGTCTCACTCCATATACAGCACAATCCCAAGGGGAAGTACTGCCATGTGGTCAATCCCACTATTGCCTGTGCATAAATGGACACACACACACACACACACACACACACACACACACACACACACACACACACACACACACACACACACACACACACACACACACACACACACACACATCTGACATGCATCATCCACACTCCACTAGATTGCACTTACAAACACAATCAAGACACACACACACACACCCCACACTCCTACATGTGGATTTGCACATTTGTACACACAGTCCTCCCATTACCTTTCTGTCAACATGCATTCCCTATGGTGCTCAACAGCATGCAGTGTAACTATAGTGACATCATGCTAGTTGAATTATACAGGTGTGTGAGGCATGGGCTGTGTTGGTAGGTGATGGTCCTTCCCCATGTTAACACTGCACCCATGTACAAAGTGTTACTGTGGACCTGTTCTGCACCCTGCCTTATACTGTGCACCATATTTCGCAGGTGTAGAAACCATTGATGCATCTGTAGTTCTGTGTCAGTTATGTCAGCTCCAATGCTCACAGCCCCTATGTGTTGTAGCAACTCATACCTGGGATGATACATGAACAGCTATCAGTTGTGGATGCCTGATGTCTGCGTTACAGATCACAACATCAGCAGTGCATGTATGATCAGTACATGATGATTACACTGACAACCAGTGGACCATACCATGGCTGTGGGGGGTGCCTTACACATGTCCCAGACCTCTGCATGGTTGCAAGGTCTACTCATGCACACATCCCTTGGAGTGCACACACTGCTGTCATGAGTGCTGTTTGGTCAGGGTTACTTCTGCAATGTTTACTTAACCTGATTGTGTGCAGCTGCAGACATGGTGGTGTTGAGTCACACATGTCCCTACTGTAGGCCATGTGTCCTGCCACACTTCACATCCCTGTGGACACATTGCACAGGATGTTGGTTACCTTGCATGTGTCTGTTGTACCCTTCCGATACCCCAGCATAGTCTCTGCTGTGATGCAGTGCATTTCACAGCAACACAATGTGAACGTGTACAACATGCAGTATGGGTAGGTGTATTAGACGTTTGCATGGGATATCCCATAGTTATTACAGGCCCAGTTTATCATCATGCATGAACACGAAACATAATCACTGGCTATGGGCTGCTGCCATGATGGTATCCTGGAGGGACCTACATAGGAGTGTGAGAAAGCTGATGTCAGTGGCCACAGCTGTGGCATTCATAAAATGGGAGTGCAGCATTACATTACAGCAACAGTAGAATTACACAATATTACAGCTTATACACAACTGTTTATTACTACTACACAGCAGCAGACTGTGTATATAACATCTCTGTTTTGTATGATGTACCTGCACAGATGCAGATGCATGCTCAAGAGTGGGGTACCGATGTGCCCTGGGGCCTTACCTGCACACTCCTCAGCTGGTGTGTCGTTGGCACCCACCTCCAAGATGTGCTCTGCCAGGTGTTGATGCTGCAGGTGGCAAGGTGACACAAAGCTGCTGAGAAGCTCCTCCACATGGGTGAGGGGTGGATGTGTGGGTTCCCCCCATTGTGAGGTTGTCCCCCCTTATGGCAGCTGTATGTCGATGTACATGGCGAAGCAATGATGCCAGACCTGCTCATAGCTGTGGTTATGCAGTCCGACATCATTGACCCTGTGGACTAGCTCGTTCCACAGGGTGGTCCTCTACTGCTGGTCATGGGCTGTCCACCCATACAGCAGCTTGTACTGCTGGACCAGGTGGTCGATAATGATTTCTGTCTCAGTGGTGCTGTATGTGGGAAGACGACTATGTGACATGTTTCCTGGAAGACATAACGATGGTAACAGGTCTGAACTACCCATACAGCAGGGTTACCATAGTTTTTAATACACATATTTGTCTCCCCCCACCATATCCGGTACAATAAACCATTCACAGACTGCAATTGTTATGTAAGCTGCTTACCTACCATTGGGACATATGTTGTATTGTACCAAGCTTTGTGCTATGTGTATGTGCCACACTTTGTGCTATGTGTTTGTAGCCATGCTTCCTGTGGGGGCACTTATCTTTGCTGGCCTGTTACAGACTATTTCACCTGCATGCCATTGTCAGTGCCACTATATATATATATATATATATATATATATATATATATATATATATATATATATATATATATATACATATATATATATATATATATATATATATATATATATATATATATATATATATATACACACACACACACACACACACACACACCCACATATATATATATATATATATATATATCCATATACATATATATATATAGATATAGATACATATCTATATATATATATATATATATATATATATATATATAAAAATATACATCTATGTACATATATGTGTAGATATATGTTGTACGTTGTTGATATACCTATGTCTATATGAGTGTCTGTGTATCTGTACACATACACGTCACATTCTGTATCACACTGATATGTGGAGTGCATACAGACATCTGGTCCGCATTGTGTAACTGTCTTTCATTCACTGCTGCACTCTTCTGCCTTGCTGCAACACAGACAGGTACCACATGTGAACACAGACTAACATTAGGGTGATAAATATGGTGTGAGGTTGCCGGTATGCCTGTTACACACCTATGGCGTTTGTGCATGCTACATTACATATTAACATGACTGTCCTGCAAGTGATGTGCTCTGACACCCATGTGTCTATCATGATAGCAGTACTTCCACCACCAGCTATTGCCCACACTAACATAACATACACAGATATTATGGCTGACATCTTTGTCATTCATTGCTGATCTGCACAGTTGGAGGGTATGCCCCACTGCTTACAGGGACAGACACTATTGTCCAGAGTAGTTGTTCACCGGGACATCATTACAGGGACAACTACAGATGGCACATATCAAACATTCAACATCATATATCCTACTAATTTATACCACATACTACATTAAATTACATACAATTATGTTTTTCATACCTTTTATTCTTTGGATGGGTGTGATGCCTTCCCAGTTTTGGCTTGTAGGTTTTTGTTTCCCACTGTGTGTAAGTTTCGATTTATATTTTCTTTTTCTTTCCCCTCTCTCTCTCTCTCTCTCTGTCTCTCTCCCTCTCCAGTAGAGTGAATGACTTGGTTTGAATGGATTTCAGCATGAATTTTGTAGGTGATGCACATGATCAGGTGATGGGTTCTGCACCAATCAGTGTGCAACAGTTGCTGACTGCATGCAGCCTGCTGTGTAGTGATTCAGTTAACCATTGTTAAGGCAATCCAGTACTATAAATTGCTTACTCATGTGGGCGTTGTCCCTTCACCTTTCCAGTATGGAGGACAGCCTTCCTGTATGTGGGCAGCAGTGTTACAGATGGCAGGTTGCAGTACCTATTACAGTGGGGCTTGAAGACGCAGGGAAACTACACAATCTTAAGAAGTTCCAGACCTACAGACAGAGTGAGTAGTGTTGTTATGTGCATTGTATATTGCTGGTCTTGCAGTGTTTGCGTGTACATAGTAGTTTAGGATGGAATGCAGTCTGTCTGCATAGCTCTCAACAGTGGGCCTATCCACATGATGGCCAGTGGATTGTCTGTTTGCTTTTGCCTGTGCACCACACAGGTCTTGTCCTAGATATATCCCCGGCAATCTGTCTGTTGTGTGCTATCAGTACATGGCTACTTCCATTTGTGTTCCTGATGTGTTATTCCTGAATAAGGGTATGATGCAATGAATCCTGTAACACCAGCAATTTGCAGGGTGTGTAACAGCAATATTACGAGTATGGCCCTGTGTTCCTGCCTCTGTCCCCCACATATATGGCTGGCTTTGTCCTGCTGTGATACGATTAGGGTTTGTTCGGTATTGGCCTATCATTATTTACTGCTAGCATTCCTGCTATCATCCCAGTCATATCGTGGACTCCCACGACATTTGTTGGTCAGGGTCCATACATGTGACAGATACATAGACATTAGCACAAGTAATAAATGTCCCCCTAGGCCTTGACTACAGGGTGTAACTGGTGGCTGCTGGCCTACATCTGGTATTGTTTATTGTTACCTGTCTTGATGGCAAATCCTTTGTCTATAGTTGTACGAACTGATGGGCTTGGCCTGGACAGCATAGTGTGTTATATATCCGCACTGTCTGCATCTACTGTTTTGTGTGGGCATTGCATTCCTCACTGATTAAATAAGTCCAGATCTATGTGCTGTATGTAATGGCATACATTATTGTAAAATACACTAAAGGTTGGCTGAGTATACATACATGTGTGTCGTCTCATGTCCTTTGAATAGTGAGTGGGTCTATGAGTAATGCAGTGCTCCTGTTCAAGAATAAATGTCATTTAGTAGGTCATACAGCAAAACGATGTTGATATACCGATTTCACATGGAAAACAGAACGTGCTGCAGTGGGCCTCAAACCGGGAATGCGTGTGCAGTAGGTGGATGCTCTGCCCACTACACTATTGCAGTTTGGCCTAATTTGCATATTTCTACCTTAATGTCATACTCATGCTCCCTTTCCCCAGACCCCGATCTCCATGTACACAGCATCCATCCATTCTCCAGTTGCTAGCCCTGCCATACCACACCTCCACACATTTTCCTCTCTGTACGTCTCGGTACTCCTCCATTTTACTGTCTCAATGCAACCTTCTGCAGGCTCTTTATCTGTTTAGTCCATGTACGTTCGAGCCTTCCCTTGATCCTCCTCCGATTCTGGTGGAAAAATCATTGTGACCCACAAAGTCTGGTGCTTCCTGCCAGGGACGGACCTGTTGTTGTGTCATGAGTAGACTTTGCTGGTCTACACTGTTTCTTCCACTGGTAGCATCTTTCCAGGGGTTTGAGAAGCAGTGGTTTGCTCCCACACCAGACCAGCCTCATCTCTCACTTCCATGGATGAAGCACGCCACCATGGTGTACCCCATTTTCCATTCCTCTCTTCAGTATTATACAAGACTACTGTTCTTACAGTATGTGTGGACAGGCACTGTTCATTGATACTCATAGACTGCTCAGAATACTGTGATTGAGCAATGTGCACATGTTTGCTGGTATTAATGTACATACTTACATACATTTCCTATACTGTTGACTGACTGTGCCGGATGATATGTTTGTGATAACAGCAGCTGATTGTATATCTGCCATACCTTCATGGTAACTCACTTGGACTATAGTGTGCAGGGTGGGGGGGGGGGGACCTGGGAGTGCTGATTATATTGTTACTGGCCACAATGAGGGCTGTGCACTACAGCATGCCTAAGGTACTGCGGGAGAAGTGTAGGCGGGTATGCGCTCCTGTGCACATGGGTCAGACTTGCTGACCTCCGGTTACGGTGTCTTACACTGGTTTGGAATACCACATTGCTTATTCAGTGTGTGCCTTGCTTACTACCACCCAAACAGGCATACTCCCACTTGCTGCTGCATAACCCCGCGGTACTTCATAAACATGTCGGCATTATACATGCTTAAGTCAGGTGTACATGTCAGGTATGACTGTTCATGAAGGTCAGTGTAAGGTGAAGTGGGATTCCAGTTTAGCAGTTCTGGATAGGTTACACTCAGGTATTAGGGTTAGGTTTAGTTATGCCATACCTGTGTTGTAGAGTAGATGTCAATAGTGAAGGTGTAGGTGGGTAGGTGGAGGGGGGGGACATTTTAACTGCATAGTAAGCTGTTCGACTGATTGATGGGGGAGCAGTAGTGCAGGTTTGCAGGGTGTTGGGCATATGTATGCGAGGCAGGACAGGAGGTGTCAGTGTCAGTAGTTGGTGAGGGGTATGGAGTGTTAGTTAGGGGGTGGTGGACTTTGCCAGGTGGTGAGCAGGTGGTGATCCAAGTGTGCTTGAATTTTCCCTTCATGTGTTATTTACATATGTCTTCTGGGACAGCTGCGGTAATACACCTGGGTTGGGGGTTCCAGATTCTGCCAATATAGTTGTGTGGAGGGTCTCATGTATTAGTGACTGTGAACATTACTAGAAATGAAAGAGGGGTCAATAGGTAAGTGGGGTTATTGGGCTACACAGAGGGGTTGATAGTAGGGGACATGTCCAGGGATGTGCAGGATGGTTGACGGGAAGGTCCACAGCTGGCCATTTCTTCTACAGTGACAGCTGTGTATATACCCTACATTTGGGGATAAGTCTGGACACTCACACCCCTGGGTGGGGGTGAGGACAGCAATAATACCTTGTGATGCCAAGTAGTTTGGCTTACATGCCTACAGTGGGGTGTTGCAACCATGTGTTCTTTGATGTCATTTAGTGGGTTTGCAACAACACATCTAATTATAGCATCCTTTACCATCTAAACTAGACATTGCTGCTGTGGGACTCGTACCGGGAGTGGCTGCTCGTTAGGTGTCGGGTCTGCCCAATGCACACTATTGCTTACATCCCTGGAGCAGTCCACATAGAACCGCTCCAGTCAACACCTGCACGCCTAGGCCCATAATTATATACCCATTGTTCCCCACCTGCACCTCCTCTTTGGCACTCTTCCTTACTCCGGGTGCAGGTTGGGTCTGAACACACCAGTACACACTGCCCACTCCCCACTTCTCGGGACCCATCATGTATGTTGTCTTGCCTCATGGGTCATCAGGCTTCCCCAACTTTGTGGTCTGGGTACATGCATGCCCTGCCGTATGTTATCTGTGTAATGGCTGGAAGGCCAAATAGCCACATCATTTTTGGCTTGTCCCACAAGGGACATTCTTGTCTTTGTTTCAAGATTAGACTTGGTGGGTCTCTCACACTGGTAGTATCCTGCCTGTAGTCCAGGAAGCAGTGGTTAGTTTACTTTTATTGTGTGTCTGTATGTTTCACTTGTCTAGCTGGGGGGGGGGTGTTGCTATATGTTATGTGTTTGTTGATTGGGCACCTCACCCCCGTTGTCACGGCCTGTGAACATATGTAATCCTTAAAAGCTGTATCATATCCTAGCTATATATCTGTGTGTGTGTGTGTGTGTGTATATATATATATATATATATATATATATATATATATATATATATATATATATATATATATATATATATATATATATATATATATATATATATATATATATATATATATATATATATATATATATATATATATATATATATATATATATATATATATATATGTGGGTATTTATATATGTATGTCTATGTATGTATACATTTGTACTACAGTGAGGGTGAGGTATATTTCCATGTAGTTGTGGATATAGATGCACACATATACCTCTACATATTTAGCTACCTATCCTGTCATGTTGCCTGTTATTGCTGGGTCCTGTTTCGTGTGCTTACCGGCCAGCCTTGTGTGCCACGTATGCTTTGCGATACCTACAACTAAATCTGTTAGTGTACACAGAGTCACACATGAAATCTATTGATAGTACCAGGTAATAATCATTCGTCTCATGTGGGACAGCCCGAATATATGGTATACAACTTTTGTCTTCACCCAGAGTTACATGGGCACTCATGGCTATGTGCATGGACTACTGAGTGTGCCAGACCTAGGATACTTGGGTCGAGACAAAATAAGGGATTGGTCTCGAGCGGGGGAGTGTGGTGAGGGTGTCAATGTGTAGTGATGTGGTAGCTACGGGGCGGTAACCTGAGTTGAGATGGTGGCTGTGTGTGCAGCGGGTGGGGCGAAGCAGAACTGTGGGTAATGCATGTATGGCTCGTGGATGGCCTTGGTTGGATGGGCCTGTACTGCTCAGGCCACCTAGTGGGTGGGGGAGAGGGGGATATGATGTCAACATGTGGAACATGACCAAGGACTAATTTAAATCCTTATTTCAATGACACACATACATTACATTGAGCTTGGTAGTGTTTTGCAGGGTGGTCGTGTTTGTCTGGGTGAGGGGTATGCCATTCTGTACGTGATGTATATTGTTTGGGGCCTGTCAAGGCCTTTCATGATGCATGTGGACATGTATGTGTCTGTTAATCTACCATTGCTGCCTACAGATGTCTGGCCATATATACCTCTGTGGGTGTATATATTTGCTTACATATTTCTAACTATGTCCGTATATACCTATGGGGACATTTCTCTGCGTACATATGTGTAACTTGCTGTGTATATGTAGATGTATGGATGTTGACATATATATGTGAAGCTATCGGCATTTGCATGTATATCTGTTCATATATTTGTATATGTATGCATATATATATGTATGTAGATATATATGTATATATATATATATATATATATATATATATATATATATATATATATATATATATATGGATACTTTTTATAGATAGTAATATATTTGCATACACACGTCCATCTAGCTGTAGGTCTACATTCTCTGTGCTGTTGCTTGACTGGACTGGATGATATGTTTCTGACAACGTCAACTTTATTTGTATTTGTCATAGCTTAGTGGTAATTTCCTTTGTCTATGGTGTGCAGGATCCTTGCAGGAGCTGTTTATTTTGTTGCTGGGCAGAACATGGGCCATTGGGTACTGAGTGATTACGGCATTAAAGTGGGTCTGCGCAGGTTTGCACCGAGCTGAGCACTGCTAACCTCCGGTTACAGTTTCTAACAGTAAGTCAGCTTCTACTTTGCTTAATCTGTGTAAGTAATGCTTATCCCCGTGCAAATGCACTTACACATGCTTAGTAGTGCTTATATATGCTTACTACTGCTTATTTGTGCTTACACCTGCTTACTAGTGCCTTATTAATACAGTCGTCCAGTTCACATTTAATGTTATTTAGTAGGTTATACAGGAAATATATGAGAAAAAAATATTCATATACAGATTTCACATGGAGAATGGTATGTGCTTCAGTGAGACCTGAACCGGGAATGCCTGCTCATTAGGCAGACTCCCTTCCCACTACACTATTGCTGTGCTGCTTCATTTGCATATATCTGCCATGTTATCCTCTTCGGCCTTTTCAGCTGCTTTAACAGTAGCTAAGCGATGGGCACACCTGTGCAAGCACGGTTAGCTGTATACGGATTTACAATAGATATGACGGGTTTTCTACAGTTTATTTATAAGTACTGTTGCTGTTGTACACATGGGGGACTGTTGGTGGGGATATGCGGACACCTATGAGCGGCCTCACTCATTTATTTCCACTTTCTGCTGTTCTACTTTGCAGGGGCATGCTTATTCTTAGTGCTCTGCTCTCAGACATGCCTCCTGCACTCGTACACACTCCATGTATGCCTAGGAGGTTGGGCAGCGCGCCTTCATTAATATGCATGGCACGCTGTCGTCCTGCTCCTAAGTAGCTGCTTTCGTGCAGGACTAGACTAGTCCTGCACAGAAGATTAGTAAATACGGGGGCCTGTCTGACAATGGTATGTTCACCCATGGTTACCTAGTGAAGCTCCTTACTTAAAAAGTCTGCTGTCCAGTGGTTCATTTTCTTGTAGTTACCTCTTTGAGTCTAAGCTATTAACTTACAATACCTTTGTCATATAATGTGTGTGTGCCCATCTTTGAAAACAATGATACATATGTAACACTTTGACTGAATTTATATACTGCTAGGAAAATTGGGGGACATTTTGTGTGCAGTTTGGTTTCATTTTCTATATCAATGTGTTTATTTTCAATTTTTATGTAAGTCTATTATATTCTGAGATATTCCTGCACTATTGTACAACTTATTTCTGTATGTTTTGATTTACTTACTATTTATCTACTTACTTTTTATTGTGTGTATGTATTTTTGTAACAGACTTCCCACTTACCTTGCAATAGCAACAAGTTCAAATTAATTTTGATTAAGGCTGAACCCATGTTATTGTGGTGTAGAAAGTAGGAATCAGCTCTGAATGGTACCAATGCCATTCAACATTTGCTGACTCCATGAATTTCATGTCTGTAATTTCAAATCCCAGATTATGCAAATCCCACAATGCTTTTGTATTATACTGCATTATGACACTGCAGCAGTTTGCACCATTTTTAAATGCTTTCTTGGGGGTTGTTCTTTTCTTGCAGTTGTGTATTCATACTGTAGGTATATACTGTTATGGGTAATGGGGCAAACTCCATAGAGAAAGTGCTTTGTTGTTAGTGTCATCTGCAGCTTTGATGAGTTGTCTGTACTATGATTTTGATTCACCCTGTTGGCAGATTATGCATCAACATCTTTTAGCTTATCCACTGTACAATATGTAAAGTGTATGTAGCTGAAATTGTGTGGATGAGAAAAGTATTACACTATCTCAACATGTCAGATGGTTTGCTTTGTTAATTCCATTTATATAGAGTAGACTGTCCAGAACTAAGAATATAGTGTCCATGTCTTTCTGTGTTCTGACAACAGCAGGACCTGCCTTTCACCCCATAGTTTAATGGTACACAAAGATAACATCATCCTCTACAGATGTTCACCCTCCTCCCACTCTGCCTAATCTGCACTTCAAAAAGACTTCTTATCTATCTGTAAATGAATCACTCAAAATAACCTTAATCTGACAGTCCCTAAAGTGGCAGTATTTTCCAATCCCATCAGAAGCCTGCCACCTCTACTGTAATTATTCCAACCCATTCTGAATCTAGCTTTGTTTGTATAACTTGAGCAGTAATCCAGGCCATCTTTTTTGGAGAAGGGTCCCCTGCACCCTAGTGGCATGAGTGTGCAGTTAGAACTTGTCTAATTGAAGACTGCTGGAACAGGCCTCAGTTTTGAGCTTTTTATTTGATTAATTTGTTTAATTCAGTTTGCTCATTTGATACTGTTATATTAAAAAGAAAAAAATGCACTTTATGCATCGCTGTTTAACTAGGGTTAAACTATTCCTGGCTCCATAAAGTCTGCTCTTCAAAAATTCCCTTAGAACTAGCCAGCTTTTTAGTTTTAGCACTCAAAGTTGTTTCTTTGAGCTCAGCACTTGTTCAGAACACATTGTAAGCATTACATAAGCTACAAATTACTACAACACTCAACTTTCCTCACTTGTCTAGAGAAAAACAGTTTTTAGTACTTAATAAATAAGCACCTATACAGGCATGTCTAAAGGTTAGATCCCGGTGTTTTCTCCTGTCTACCTGATGAATCTGGGCATCTTGGGGCAATGCAACAATTGCCTCATGTACACAGATAACCCTCTCCTCCTACCACCCAACACTACTCGATTCATAGGTGACTCTATAGTTAGGCACATTGATGTTCCACTCACCAGGCTAAATAAGGAGAAAGTTACTGTCAGCTGCCTGTCAGGTGCCAGGATCCGCCACATAATGCATGCACTCAGGTCACTCCACAACAAGTACAAATATGACTCTGTCATTGTCCATGTTGGTGAGAATGACCTGTGACGTACCTCCCTGGACTACATGAAAAGAGACATGGAGGAGCTATCCAATCTTGTTGCCCAGGCAGGTATGACCCTAGCCCTGAGTAGCATCCTGCCATAACCTAGAATGATACCACAGTTCAAGGACAAAATGATTGACTTCATCAATTGGCTAACATTCTGCTGTCATTCTAAAGGGATCCAGTATCTGTCTGCCTGGGATGACATGATCAACAGACCACAATGCTTTGCCAGGCATGGCCTGCAACTGTCGCCCTTGGGATTCCTGATACTGGCTAAGGTTTTTGCCACCCCTATAGTACCTTTTTTAAGCAAGGTTCAAATGACAAATTCACCATTGTAACACGTAAAAGCAAGCAAAATCTGAGGGTAATCCTACTCAATGCTAGAAGTCTAACCCTCAAAATGCATTCACTCGAGGCACTCCTTAAAATGGAGAACATCGACTTCTGTGCAGTTACAGAGACCTGGTTCAAGGCTCCAGAGAGCACCCCCTGCATTACCAGGCTATAATTTATGCCACACATTTCGGCCACCTAACCTGGACCGAAACACTAAAGTTGGAGGCGTGTCCATATTCATTAAGGATATCCAAACCTCCAGACTAGTTGCTCAGCATAATGTATCTGAGATTATCCAAGTGCAACTAACTCTGGGCAAGACTGCAATCCAAATTGTAACTTGCTATAGATACCCCACCATGCCCCAGGATTCCCACTCCTCATTTCTTGATACACTGGAAAATATTAGGGTACAACCCAACAACCTAATAATGGGTGATTTCAACTACCCCACCATTAACTGGGAAAACTACTCATATACCAACTCTTTTGTTCAATGTTTTCTGGAATTCACAAATTCTAACACCTTGGATCAACTTATCCACACCCTCACCAGGGGCAGCAATATCCCAGACCTGGTCATTACCAACATGGGTGACCGGTGTTCCACACCAGAGGTCAGTTCCTCATTGGTCAGATCTGACCACAAGCTAATCAGCCTAGACATCCACATCCCGCCCTCACCCTCACATTAGGGAAACCACTGAAAAAATTTCTCCAAAGCCAACTTCACGCTTCTTAAGACAGAAGTGGCAAACTTCACGACACCCATGCAGATGGACAATAGAGGTACAACTGCTGAATCCTACACAAATGCACTTTATAAGCACTTACACGAGGGCATGGATCGTGCTATCTCGAACCAGGAACCAAACCACGACACGACCAATAGAAAATCCACGGAGTCTGAAGCTCAACCACCACAGTACTTTATTGCACAAGCTTCACCAACTGGAAAGACAAAAATGAGAAAACTGGTTCTCCACAACTGACCTAGGTTTCGTCAAATGACTTCTTCAGAGTGTGTTGAACCAGTATATAACCACAATCAATAATGACTCACTAATTACAACAATTATCACTTCAAATAAATTGACAATTAATGTATTGTTAAAAATAATCATAGTTAAAAAATACTTTGTTAAAGACACATAAGTATCACAAAAAACTACCCCACATAAAATAGTAACTAACTTGTGTTGTGTATAATCAAATAACGTATTATAATTAACTATGTATACACATAACATATCAAATACATTAAATACTTAAATAAAATATATTTGTTAAAATTAACATGTATTTGTATTGTAGTTATGGTATTGATAATGTACAAATATTAAAAAATGTTTAATTTAATAATATACCATATAGTATATTGATTGATTTTATTTGTATTATCCTTATAGGTGTGTTTATCCCAAAATATGCCTTAATCTCAAGAATGGCTTGATTGACACAAACTCATTTAACCCTGGATGTGAGTGTGCATTTAGTTTAAATTGCCATTTAATTTCACAAACATCTAAATGAAATTCAGTGACTCTACCTTGTGGATCTTTTTCTAGTTGTTGTATAATACAAAACTTAAAATGATGATCATTATGCGTTATAATATGCTTTGCCAAGGCATTTGAAGGTTTTTTATGTTGGATATCCAATATGTGTTCCTTTATTCTTTCTCTAAAAGCCCTACATGTCTTTCCAACATAAAAGGCAGAGCATGACTGACATACGGCAATATATACCACATTAACAGAATAACAATCAAAGTGTCCCATAATGTTAATAGGTATGTTGTTAATAACCAATCTCTTGCCAGTCATCATAATATGCCTACACGTCAAGCATCTTCCACATTTAAAATTTCCTTTAGTCTTATTATTGTTGGAACCATTGTTTAATGTACATGTTTCAAACATCTTTTTAAATGTTATATCTCTACGAAAAATGAATTTAATTTGACGAGCAGCAAATTCCTGAAAATCCTTTAACCTACAAAAGGATTCCCAATTCTTTTCTATAATACTTCTAACAAATTCGGCGTCTGCATTGTAGGTCAAAACAAACAAAAAATTCCCTTTTGATATAAAATCATCACTGTTTTGTTCCATTGTGCCACTAAAAGTTCCACATTATTTTTAAGAATCGGTAGAATAATGCCCTTATCTCTTTTAAAGAGTATTTCATTCATGATTTCATCACATAAAATTCTGGGGTAACCCTATTAAAAATAATTGTGCTATAAATTCCAATTCATTTACAAAATCAGACATTTCGCTCACCATGGGCGCTCTCACCATTTGTCCATTGACAATAGCTCTTTTTTGGTGTTTGGGGTGCCAACTATCATAATGAAGATATGAATTGGAAAATGTGGATTTTCTATATATGTTTGAAACCAGGCATCCCTTTTCTTGAACAAATGCTAAACTCACATCCAAATATGTTACTTTGTCTTTTTGTATATTATAAGTAAATTTTAAAAACCAAGCAGTTTGATTAATATAATTCATAAAGGCCTCTAATGCTAACCTTTCACCTTGCCAAATTATAAAAATATCATCCAAAAACTGTGTGTAAAATTTAATAAATGGACGATATTCACTGTTGAAAACATAATTGTTCTCCCAAAAGGCCATTACGTAATTGGCATAAGTGGGGGCACAAGCGCTCCATAGCAACACCTGTATTTTGTTTGAAATAACGTTCTTCAAAAAACAAAAAGTTATTATGTAAGACCAATTCCATTAACATCACCCAAGTATTAATATCATCCTGATCGAACTTCCTGTATGGACAATTGTTCTCCCAACCATGTTAAACCAACATCATGGGGAATAGATGTAAATAAATTAACTACATCAATCGTCACAAAGTAACAATTCTCTTGGAAATCAACTTTCTTTACTTTCTCCAAAAAGTGCCAAGAGTCTTTCGTAATATAAGAAAAGCTTTTCAATCCTGGCTTCATTTTGTTGTCCACATATTTGCTTATAAAAGCCACCTTACTTCTTTTTCCGTCAGCTATTGGTCTAAACTGAACGTTATCAAGGCCTTATGGATTTTAAGTATCCCAAATATTCCACTGACCAAAGGAAAATTGTTATTCATATAATCAAAGTCAGTTTCACTAATATTACCCTGAAATAACATGTCTTCTAACATAAAATCTATCTTTTGATAAGCCATATTAATTTCATGTTTACTGACCTCAATGTAATTATCTTCATTAAGCATATTAAACATTTCGGACACATAATCACATTTATCCACTATAACCACTCCATTGCCCTTATCGGGCTTCATGATGCGAATTGTTTTGATATTACATAGAAATTCTATATTCTTGATGTCTTTATGTGTCATATTACAAAAATGACTGTACTGTTTATTTAGAAAAAAATCCCTAATGTCAAATTTGCACATATTTTCAAATAATTCAGTGATTTTAATATAAGGTGGATTAAATATACTAGGTCTTTGCAATTGAATAGTGCCATTTCTGTTGTCACTAAAACCAAAACAAGCCGCCAGATTTAGCTTACGAACAAAGAGTTTGAGGTCAAACATGATTTCTACTATGTTAGCATTTCTACAGGGTACAAAATTAAAACCCTTAGATAATGTTTCGACATGTTGTGTCTCAATAACCAAACCAGAATAGTTATATAGTTTGTAATCATTAGCTTTGTTGCAAATAATCTTAGGTTTACTAATAGGACCCAACTCAGATGTAATAATATTAGAACAAGACAATGATGAATTATTCACACTCACATTATGGCTGTCTGTTGTCATTGGGTCAATAAATGTCAATTCATTTGGTCTCATACAGAAGTCTGTATCGGTAACACTATTTAAATGAGAACCACATCCTCTTAATATGTTACAACCATTTATGAATATATTATGTATATCCAAATCTATAAAATTACCCTCATTACTGTTATTCAAATCCATAATGCTGTGTGTTGTAATATCTAACAAAGTGTCAGTGTCATGTATATTAGATGTATAACAAACTACATCGGTCCCAAAATCATTTTGGGGAGGAAAGTGTTCATTGAAACTTGAGCTAGCATTGTTACTATAATCACATACATTAATGCTGTCTTGACCTTCCAACCACCTTAAAAATTCACTCATACTCTCATCCATATTGTTAACATTAGCAGTAACTGGCACCAATGTATGTTCGTTGGTAGTATTATCAAAAACATTACTTGATATTAAGACAGTTTCTTCATGTGTAAAAAATGTTTCATTTAAGTCCACTAAATGTTCAGCATAATTGTCATCATTTGTAACAGAAATAGAAGTGTCATTTATCTGTCGCTGTCTACTGACCATAATTTCGACATTAGTATCCGCACTATGAGTCGCTTTGTCTTGAATATTGCACATACAACAGCTGACAGTGTATTGCGGGTGTAAGACTTCTCTAATATTTAAACAAATGAAACAGTCGAGGTCAGTGCAGGCAGCGCTATGTAAGCTGTAAACCTTTTTGTTTACCTTCGCGTTGCTCTTGGCCAATTCCGGTCTTGATTTAAGGATTGAAATTTGGTTTTGGCTCTCGCTCCCAGATGAAAAACCTCACTGTCGTCTCGTGCTGGACCCTGCTGCCTTATTCTTTCGGACCGACGAAGTTCATCACTTAGGGGGTCCACGCCTTGAACATCAGAAGAATTTATGGTACTCTCATTATATGTCACTTCCTCTTCAGTAATGTGGCTACGTTCATTGGTTGTTACAACGTTGCCAGCATTATATTCAGCGTTAGTCTCACAATTCGTTCTACGTTTCTCATTAAAGGGATACACATGACCTTTTTCATACATATGAACGTCTCGTTGCAACTTGACTAGTTTTTTTTGGAAAATTATATCACAACAATTGTCCACATCTTGGATGATGTTAACATAATTGGTGTAATACTGTTCAAATATGAGATCCTGTGTAATGTGAGAATTAATAGAGTCCAGTTCATTTAATAAAGTATCAATCTTAACATTGTTGTATTTAACCATCAGTTCCATAATACAAACACCAGTTTTGTCAAAAAGTTGGTGTAGTTCTTTAAGCATATCTTGGTTGTTTTCCGACCCATTCGGGTACCTCCATAAACGCAATCCTTTTGGGACTAAGCCCAACTTTATATTCCGATCCAAATAACTGTTTTCTAACTGGGTTTTTTTTAATTTGAATAATTTTTTCTCAAATTCTTTCAATGAATCAGCCATGGATTTATTTGTTATTCCTCGCTTGGAGGTAAATTTAGGACTACCATTCTGTTGCAAATTGTAATTATTGGTAGTCCAACGTTCTCTGTAATTAGTAAAAGAAGTCTTACTTACTGTAGATATCGCATTACTTTCGTTATTTGGTCTCCCATGTGTGTTAACCAAGGGAGCCTCTTTATTAGAGCTGTTTGAATTATTTTCAACTGGGGTAGCTTGAGTAAGAGGCAAACCCAGGCTATTGTCCATAGAGGAAACAGGAACAAGAGCAATATTCTCAGTCAAGGTTTTGATCTGCACTGAGTGTTCACGAAGTTGCTCACGAATCTGATGCAAAAGTACCTTGATGTTGTCAGGGGAGCTATCTTCCTCCATGGTTTAGACAAACAATCTCGAACCAGGAACCAAACCACGACATGACCAATAGAAAATCCATGGAGTCTGAAGCTCAACCACCACAGTACTTTATTGCACAAACTTCACCAACTGGAAAGACAAAAATGAGAAAACTGGTTCTCCACAACTGACCTAGGTTTCGTCAAATGACTTCTTCAGAGTGTGTTGAACCAGTATATAACCACAATCAATAATGACTCACTAATTACAACAATTATCACTACTCATATACCAACTCTTTTGTTCAATGTTTTCTGGAATTCACAAATTCTAACACCTTGGATCAACTTATCCACACCCTCACCAGGGGCAGCAATATCCCAGACCTGGTCATTACCAACATGGGTGACCGGTGTTCCACACCAGAGGTCAGTTCCTCATTGGCCAGATCTGACCACAAGCTAATCAGCCTAGACATCCACATCCCGCCCTCACCCTCACATTAGGGAAACCACTGTAAAAAATTTCTCCAAAGCCAACTTCACGCTTCTTAAGACAGAAGTGGCAAACTTCACGACACCCATGCAGATGACAATAGAGGTACAACTGCTGAATCCTACACAAATGCACTTTATAAGCACTTACACGAGGGCATGGATTGTGCTATCCCTAACAGAATCAAGATGCTATCCTCCAAAAAAAGGAAGCCAATCTGGTGGTCTCCTGCCTTAAACAATCTCTATAACAAAAGAAAGAAACTGTTGCAAAAAAGAGTAAAATCCCATGACTGGAAGAACTCCCTGATCAACCTCAGAAAAAAGCTGAGATCCCTCATAAAATCCTCCAAAGCTAGTTATGAAAACAAAATTGTCACTGATTCTAAAGACAACCACAAAGCATTCTATAGCTATGTCAAGAATCTCAATGACAACACACATATCTGCTCTGAGTTACAGCACAATGGCACTAAATATACTGAACCAATTGAAATTTCCAACATCTTGGCAAATAGGTTCAGTGCTAACTTTACCCCCCCTCACCCCCTAAAGGGCCCATCTCTATACTGGAAGAATGCAAAATTCCTGTAATCATGGCTGCACAGGTAAAAACCACAATCTCCATAACCAAAAACACAGCATCCATGGGACCTGACAACATCCCAGGCTGCATTCTACATGAACTACAGAATGAACCGGCACCCCACCTAAGCACCATGTTCAATCATAGCCTCACCTCAGGCTTTGTGCCCACTGAATGGTGCACAGCGACGGTTATCTCACTCCACAAAGTGGGAGCCACCACATAATCGGGAACTGCCGCTCTGTTAGCCTAATGAGCCTTGTCTGCAAGGCCATGGAACGTATCATCATAGAACTTATAAACAAAGACATTGGTAATCTCCAAACTCTATACCCCACCCAGATTGGGTTTGTATAAGGCAGATCATGTCTCTTAAACCCAATTGACTTCTTTGAAGCAGTCACCAAAGCTGTAGACGAGGGTACGGTGGTTCACACAGCCTCTCTAGATCTCGCCAAGGTTTTGACGCCATCCCCCACTCTGGAATTATAGATAAACTCATTAAGCTAGGTATAAATCCCTATGTCACAAGATGGATTGCCAACTGGCTCACTGACAGAACCCACACTGTGAAAGTAGCAGACTCCAAATCCGACTACAGACCAGTGACAACTGGAGTACCACAGGGTTCAGTCCTTGGTTCTCAACTGTTTGGTATCTACTTTTCTGAAGTTCAGGCTAACACAGAAAGTCTTTGGCTAATGAAGTTCGCATATGACTGTAAACTATTAGCCATAACTGAAACTCCTAATGATGTGGACATCCTACAAAAGGGCCTCAGTGAGACAGATGCCCGGTGTCAAAGTCATGGCCTCAAGCTCAATGCCAAAAAGTACATTGTCATCTCCTTTGGTAAAAACTATGTAGCCATGAGCTGTCACATAGGTGGCAGTCAACTTAACACAGAACATGTGATAAGAGACCTTAGGACACAGGTAGACAGTAGTCTCTCCTTTGATAATCACATTGCCACAGTAGTCAGGAAATCCTTCTACGTGGCACACCTCATCAGAAAAGGTTTCTCATCCAGGAAAAAAGAGGTAATTGTTCTCCTCTACTCATCACTCATTAGACCCATTATAGAGTACAATGCCCCTTTTGGTATGTACCTCACAAGAGGTAGGGGAGGTCATCGTGCCTCTTTACTCATCCCTCATCGCGCCCATAATTGAGTACAATGCCCCTTTTGGGATGTACCTTACCAGACACCTGCAGCAACTGAAAAGACCTCAAAAGTACCTCACCAAGAGGATCAAAGGGCTCAAACAGATGCCATATGCTGCCCGGTTAAAGAAACTCCAGCTCTACTCAGTGGCATACCGCCTGCTCAGAGGCGATCTGTGCCTGATGTATAAAGCCATGTCCAACCCGGAATTAATGGACATGCTGCACCTCAGAAAATCCAAATCCCATCGAGCTACGCGCTCGAGAGACTTGAACCTCAGCACTGAAATAAATAGGACATGCTGAAGGGACAGATTCATAACCCAGAGACTCCCTTCACTCTGGAATAAAATCCCAGTCCAGATTAGGCAGAATCCCTCATTGACTCTCTTCAAGAGGAATCTTGATGAGCAGATGGGAGATCATAGGTTTACCCCAGGTATCACTTCTGTGTCACTGTTAGACAGAGGCACAGTATACTAACCTCGAAAAAGGGCATAGCAAAATTCATTTAAAATGGGTGGCGAAAGCCAAACACACTCTGGCTAGGCTTATAAATGCCCTAGGGCAGATAGCCTAGTATGAACCTATGAACCTATAAGATATCTACAACAACTGGAACGGCCACAGAAATACCTCACAAAAAGGATTACTGGCCTCAAACAGATGCCCTATGCAGACCATCCCAAAAAACTCCAGCTTTACTCCGTCGCATATCGCCTACTCAGAGGCATTCTCTGCTTAACATACAAAGCTATGTCAAACCCAGAGCTGTTGGACATGCTCCACTTAAAGAAATTCTAATCCCTCAGAGCTACATGCTCTAGGGACCTAAACCTTGTCACCACAATAAACAGAACATGCTGGAGGGATAGATTCCTGTCCTAGAGACTTCCCATACTCTGGAACAAACTACCTATCTATATCAAACACAGCTCCTCATTAGCACTCTTCAAGAAAAATCTTGATGATTAGATGGGAAATAAGAAATTCACCCCAGGGATCATCTCTCTGGCTCTGCTTGACAGGGGCAAAGGAAAATAATTTTCTTGGGTGGCGAAACCAGAGTACCTTTTTGGCTAGACTTGTATAGGCCCTAGGGCCAATAGCCTAGTACTTACCTATGAACCTATAGTATATATATATATATATATATATATATATATATATATATATATATATATATATATATATATATATATATATATATATGGGTTCCTATCAGTTCACCGACAGTTCAGAACATCGACACTCACATCTTCGACACCAAATCATCGACTGTTCATAACATCGACATTTCAGGTAAGCGATCTTCCCCCTTGCAGGACCCATGGTAGCACTTGTTTCTCTGTTACAAAGTTAAGGACAATGCTGTTAGGGTAAATTGTAAAGAGTCACGTAAACCTTATGCGTTGTAACAGAGAAACAAGTGCTACCATGGGTCCTGCAAGGGGGAAGATCGCTTACCTGAAATGTCGATGTTATGAACAGTCAATGATTTGGTGTCGAAGATGTGAGTGTCGATGTTCTGAACTGTCGGTGAACTGATAGGAACCCATATATATATATATATATATATATATATATATATATATATATATATTGCATCCAGAAAAAAGGAGGTTATTACCTCTCTGTACTCCTCCTTCATTAGACCTATAATTGAGTATAATGCTCCGTTTGGTATGTACTTCTCCATATACCTGCACCAACTGGTAAGGCCACAGAAATACCTCACAAAGAGAATCCATGGCCTCCAACACTTGTCCTATAAGGACAGGCTCAAATCACTATTACTATACTCGTTATCTTACAGATTGCTCAGAAGTGAACTGTGTTTCACCTACAAGACAATTTCAGACCCTGCCCTACTAGAGATGCTTCATATCCATAAGTCTCCTTGTGCATTACCCACGTGAAAGGCCTAAACCTAATATGCAACATCAAGAAAACCTGCTGGAGAGACAGGTTTGTCTCCCAGATGCTGCTGAACCTCTCGAATAGACTTCCCATTCATGTCAAACAGAGTACCTCGCTGACCTTCTTCAAGCACAACCTTGATGAGTGGATGGAAAACCACAAATTTGTCCCAGGAGTTCCACCTGTGTCTCACATTGACAAGAGGTGAGAGGCACTGACTGAGGTTTCTTTTTTGGGAGATAAACTTTTATCTAGGCTTGTAAGGGCCTCAGGGCCATTAGCCTTATAACCTTCTATGATCCTATGATCCTATATACATATATATATATATATATATATATATATATATATATATATATATATATATA
>NC_056732.1:753962381-753967381 GCF_019279795.1 Protopterus annectens | reverse complement strand
GAAGCAGTTTCTAAGGACAAGATCTTTGGACAAGGGTTTTGGGTACTAGGAGTTCCAGTGTATAATATTTCCTTGATAGTAGACCAAAACTTTGGGTGGTTGTGTTTTTGGTTATCCTGCGGGTTGAAGTAATAATATTTCCTATCAGCATTAACTTGTTTTTTATCATGTTTCTAAGTTGTTTGTAGGTCTGTAGGTGAGCTTGAGATTTATATTTTTGACAGTTTCTCCAAGCTTTTTCTGTCTTATACATTAGTCTTCTGCTAGAAGTGAATAGCCAGAGTAATAGGTTAATTTAACTCTTTTTTTTTCTTATAGGAGCTAGGTTATTCAGAATGTCAAGAAATATTGTATTAATTTTTAGAACAGCTTTATCCAGTGGTAGGTAATAGAGGATGGACTAAATAATGTTATTTAGGATACCGTTAAAGATCTTGGAAGTGAAATTTGAGCAGTTATGGCAGTCTTTATAAAGGTGCTGTTTGATATGGTGAGTTGCTAATCTCTGAACATAGGTGGGATGGTGATCACTGAGGGAGTCTGGGAGGGTTTTTGGAGAGTTATAAAGGTTTGGGTTTGATACTAGGATCCAGTCCATTGTAGTCCCATTTGTATTAGCTTTGTTGAAGTCAGTATGGGAAGTTATGAGTTGTTTAAATCCATACAGATTGATACTAATGGAAGGGTCGTCCAATGTGAAGGTTTGCCAGTCAATATTGACATCGCCAAGAAATATTATTTCATGAGAAATGGAACTAGATACTTGAGTAGGCTGTCTTACAGAATATGGATGTTATTTCCTGGGGAATATATAGGGCAATTACACATAGTGTTTTATGCTCATTTAATTTGCAGTGAGAGACAAGGATCTCAGCAGAGAGGAAATTAGCTAGAAAAATAGAAGCTGGAGGGACAGAGATATGGTTAGAAAACATGACTGCTGCGATACCACATTTTTTATTTAATTTGTCAGAGGTGATAATAGTATAGCCAGGGGGAGAAGGTTAGAGTCTTTTATATGTAGTTTGAGCCAAGTTGCTGTAAGAATAATAATAATATCTAAGGAGTAATGAGTGATCCAGGAATGAAATTCAGAGACTTTGTTTGCTATTCTTTGAATATTCATGGGTATGATTTTCAAATTTGTAATAGATGTTACCATAGAAAAGGGAGTATGTGGAGAAGAGAGGCAGTTGGGAGTTGGGTTTGGGTGGACATCCCCACATAATACAGTCTTTTTACAATATGCATACACTAGTGAGGGTTTAGGTATGCTAGTATTAAATTTAAATTTTATCTTATATGGGTTGGTAGAAGGATTAAGAATTTTATATCTGAAAACAACATAGGGGAGTAAGCCAAATATGCTAGAAACAATAGTGATAGTGAACGGCTGGCAAGTGACCTAGTGCCAGCAAGGGCGAGTGATATGTGTGATAGGTATTATATAGCTTGTAAGGTATGACAGTAGTAGGAGTAGATGTGTGGATAGAAAGATGAGGAGCATATTTGGTGTGTATTAGAAACAAGAGTCTTGACAACAATGATGGAGATTAGATGGTACATGTCTGTATAATTATGGTATGGAAGGAAATAAAAAGAATAAAAACAGTTAAAAAAATAAAAAGTATTAAAAAAATAAGCAGAAATTTGAATAGTTATGTACAATATGATATGTTACGAATGTGGAGCAGAGAGAAGGCTGAAAGGGGAAGAAAGAGGACAGTTGTAGAGAAAGACATTTATAAAGAAGAACAAACAAATGCTAAAGAGAAGGAGTGTGATAGTAGGCTATAGTGGGTGTAAACAATGAGATGGAGGCTGAGGAATGCTGTAGAAGAGAGGTATAACTAGATAGGTAGAGTCTCAAGGGTGGAGATATGGATAGTATGACTTGTGCAGTAGATGTTAGTGACAGATGAGGGGTAGTAGAATGATAGGTTGCTTGGATAGGGACAGGAGGAGTTATATACAGGAAAAGGAAGGATTTCTGTAGGTATACAACTAGGGATAATGGGAGTGGGTGGAATTTGGGGATAGGGTAGGGAAGTGAAGTGATCCCGAGTGAAGCAAGGGCAAATGGAGTGGGCTGAACCAGTTAAAATGAAAAAAAAGTATGGGAGGGGAGAAGAAAAACTACCTGTAGACATAGTGGTTAGCAAGGTAAGAAGTCTTATGTGTTAGAAGGAGTAAAAATGTAATGTTACTAGAAAAGTTGTTAGGAGAAAGCGCAAGGTAACAATAGCAGAAGGTGCAATGTTACAGAGTTGCAGTAATTATATGGGGTTAGCAGAAAAAAGTTTCAAAGCAAGGGGTTAACCAGATGCAGGTGTAGTTAGTAGAAAAGCCTGCCTAAAGAGACACTAAGTACTGTAGTTTATTATAGGTTCATAGATTAGTACTAGGCTAACTGCCGTGGTGGGCCATTTTAAGCCTAGCCAATTACCCCATGTGAGAATCAAACCCTGGACCTTGTGTTTCTAAGGTGAACACCTTAACCTTTGTGCCAACCTCCTACCCATTATTTGTGTTATGTTTCAGTAAGGAAAAGGCCACTATTTACATGTTACAGACAGTGAATACACTGGAAGTTATAGGGGACGGCAGAAAGATTTATACTGCAGCAGGGAACAAGTAAGGTAAAGCACGATAAAGTAGGTAAAGTGGGAGAGGACTTTTGCCGTGAGTATATTGTGTAGAATAGGCAAGAAGGATGAGAACTTAAGAGAAGGCCATGTCTTCCAGTATAAAGACAATTATCAGGGAACTTGTTAGTTCTAGTGGGAGTGTATGTTCTCTACAGAAAACTCTGCTCCATTTACTACAGAGGAACAGGATAGCTATGTTAGACATGACAGTAAATAACATATGTTATTAATATGCCTCTTTCTCATGGTCCTTATTAGGGTCCTTATTAGGGTAAACCTCAGTATTGGATGTTGCTTGCTGGACAATGAAGGTTTGATTGACACCAGCTCTGTGTAATAATTGAGGGAAATAGATAGTCAAAGTAAGAAAGAGAGGATTTGGTATATAGACACACTGGAAGACAGGCACTGAAGGGATGCATATATATATATATATATATATATATATATATATATATATATATATATATATATCAGCAATTATATTAGCACATGTTAAAAATGGTGAATAGAAGGGAGGAGAATAGGAGAGAGGAAAGTATGTCAAAAAAACTCGTTTTAACTATACTAAAATGAATTGTGATGATAAAGCATTATATAATGAAAGAAAATATCTGCATATATAAAAACAAAAAACATTTGTTACAACAATGAAAAAATGAAATTTCAAAACAGTGACCCCTCTAAACACTAACGAGGGAGCTTACCCTGTTTAGCTTTTGTCATCAAACTAGATCAAACACCTTGTTTTTATTTTACATCTTGGCTGTGCACAACCTCAAAACACTGATAAAAGAGATTGCATAATTAATGTCTGGAGTTTGGGTTGCATTCATTACCAGCTGCCACCTCAGTTCCTTATATTCTAATGTGTTTTCCCTACAACCCCCATGGGAAGTAGCAGCTTTATCTATAACAAAAAAATAATTTAAAGTTGTCACATTGAGATGAATTTTTGTAGAGTGCATCACTAATAACTTTCTTTTTTATGTCACTTTGATGCTCATATATATCATTTGGCTTATCTGCCCCTCTGTTTAACCCATGTAAGAAGCATTACAAGAAAGGCAGCTTGCTAAGTAAACTATGTATTTAGATTTATAACTGCATGCTTCTGGGCAGGATATAGCCCATGGATGATTTGCTACAATCACATGTGGGCCTTCATGAGTATCTTTGCAATATTTACATGCATCACAATTTCACATTTCTCCCTTTATTGGGTGCAATTAAAGTATGTTCTTTCCTCTTTACAAAGATCTTTTTCAAATTCATACAGCTCTTCATACCTCTTAACTGTACATATTTTTGCAGAATGTCTAGATTGTTGCCTCATAATTTTGGTCTGTTTTCATAAAATTGTGCTTTTCTGGCAAATTAATAGCAAATTATTAAAGACTGAAGTTAAAAAAATAATGTCAGACAATTGAGCTTCAGACTTCATACCCTTCAGAAAATTCATTCTAATGCAAAACCTGTTATTCTGTCAACTTTCTAAGTTTGTAAAAGCAATATTTAAAAATTGTCCTTAACACCAATATTTTAAAATTGTCCCTATTTTTGGGGCTTTGTCCCACTTTTATTCATGGCACTGTCCAGATTTCTTGCTCTAAGTGATTGAGAGGTATGCATCTCTTATAGAGAAGTTTCGGGGTTGTTCCTAAAATCCTAGTGTTGGCATCTCTTATCACTGTGTTCTATCAATTTTTTTCTGATAATTTCCATTGCTGTAGAATTTGCCTCACTATGCATCCTAGGAACAACTATAGTGTTTGAAAAATTGCTATTGTTTTAATTTTTTGTCCTTGGGCTAGCTTCAATGTTACGTCTTTATTCCTATGTTCCACTATTTCCATAGACACCTCTTCTTTGAGTTTGTGTAGATAATCCCTTGCAATAAACATTTGTTTCATTTTAGCAATTTCTTCCAAGAACATTTGGTCTTCTCTCACTAGTGTTGATTACCTAATCATGTGTCCTTTTATTAGGCTCTTTTTCTGCCATGTAGGGTGTTTACCAGAAAATGTATGATGGCATTGAAATAAGTTGGTCTTCTATATAATGAGGAACAGAAGCTCCTATTTCACAAGTCCTTATAAAATGTTACATCCAAATAATTAATTTTAATTTTGAATGCATTTTAAAAAAGGAAGTGGTAAATTCTAAATTCAGAGGATGAAATAGTCTTAGTATAACTTTTTGCATATTTTTGCAGAAAACATACCAGATATGGGACTGTGGGTGCTGAGAAGCCATAAAATGTGCAGTTACCCTTTCAAATATTTTTTTTTTCTTTTCAGTAACAGCAAAGGAACAATAGCACAATGTCATCATTAGTTTTGTCTTCTGCCT